>NC_073745.1:47544115-47844115 GCF_029784135.1 Toxorhynchites rutilus septentrionalis
AATATTCCAATACAGGTCGGACTCGATTATATACAGTCTCGATTATATACCATTTTGGACTCGACTATATACAGTTTGGAATTTTTTTTTATATATTTTAAATTTGGCTCATTTCATGAAGAAATGTAACCTTTCAACGTTAAGGTGAAGTTTAAGTGGCTATTACATGTACAGTGGGGTAAAAATCGTGATTTTTGAAGATTTTGCTTGAATTTTCACCATGAATTGTTTATATCG
Source organism: Toxorhynchites rutilus septentrionalis (assembly GCF_029784135.1). NCBI lineage: Eukaryota > Metazoa > Arthropoda > Insecta > Diptera > Culicidae > Toxorhynchites > Toxorhynchites rutilus. The sequence goes on from NC_073745.1 coordinate 47,544,353, forward strand.
ATATTGCAGCCAAATTAAGAAAGAAAGAAGTTGTGCGTCAAAGAACAAATTGTAGAGCGGTTAAAGAACTTCAATTTATTTTGTAAAATCAATCTAGTTATATAAATATTAAATATTATTATAAATTTTAAGATAAAATTAATAATAACACATTAAAAATTATTATCTTTTGAGTGTTCCACTTCCAAAATGTTATTCGCAACGAAAATCGTCACGGACACTGTTGCCATGTGTGATACTAGATGCCTTGAAGGTTATATAGCAAAACTAGACCATTCATTCGGTCAGGTTGATGTAAACGGGAGCAAGCTTGCTTGGATTTTATGTTCATATCAATTAAAGTCAATGGAGCAAATTGATAAATTGACCTTCTGAGCTCTAGAATGTTTTGAAGGATCTACAACATCTGATGTTATAAATCATGTACTCTACAAACAATTTAGGGTGGGATTTCTTGCTATGAACATTGCACCAGTCGTGATTGAAATGGATCTAGAACATCTGATATATACATAAATTCAAAAACAGTGTAGTCTCCCCGTGGAAAGAAACATAGTTTTTCGTAGCAAATCTACCTTCTATCATACACAAGAAGAAATCCTCAACATTCAATCACCCTGTGCCAGCGAAGGATTCATATGGCACTTCAGGCCATCGAGAGCACCCTGCTCCGGTGACCTATGGGAGACCACAATTAAAGTGGCCAAGGAACGCCCACATCGCCATCTGTTAATCGCCCGGATCTATTTCGAAGATCTCAGCACAATCCTCAAGAAGATTGAAGCCTCGATAAATTCTCGCCCAGATCCAAAACGACCTGGCATGTCTGATACCCGCTCATCGATTCATCAATGCAATCATTGCCCGAAATCGACGTATTCAGTTAAACAAATTGGACAGTTATCAGGCGTTACAACGTACTTACCAACAATTCTCAAATCAAAAGTCATTTCGGCCCTTTCGTCGATGACTGCTTTACGACGGTCCATGTTTGTTTAATTTTTCACCGTTAAATGAACTTCGCGGCATATTGAAGTGAACTCCCTAGACTGAATTCATTCCTCTCTTTCATCGGAAAAAATTAGATGAGTTGGGTAAACTATTGAGCCATCCATTAATGGTGTGGCCCATCTACTTTTTTGCATCAGAAATCAAGTTTACGTTTCACTTTATATGGATCCCAAAATAAGACTGTGTATGCGGGCAACGAGGCACATGTCGGGGTGGAGTTGTAGTGGCGGAGTGATGCCAGGTTGAATGGAGAGGCAGATTTGAATACAACTCAAAAACTGATGAAAGGATTGAAAGCTTATTGAAATATAGCAGAATTCTTTTTGTTGTCCAAGAATCCCGTCCTATAGAATAAAGTGCATTGAATTTAAAAAGAGGATTGTTCGCGCGATTGTGTTCCTGAAATTTGAATTTGAATCGTAGCTATAGCTTAGCATTATCCGACCAGTTTTAGATCATTCCCAACAGGCAGTACACATTCCTCGCTAACAACTTGATGGAGCTGGATGTGCTATTCATCACTCCTCAAGCATTGTTCTCGAAGTTTTTTTTTTCTCTTCTCCCCAACGAGTTGGTTTTTTTTTCTCGTGTGTTCTGTGGTGAATTAGTGCCCAAAGTGCCCAAAGCAGCCAGAACCGAGGAAGCAGCGCCTCTGCAGTGGTCTGGATCGGCGTCTGTAGTGGATCAATAACCATAACGGCATCGTCAACACGTGGTTGACGCTCAGTTGAGTACAACAATAACTTCTGCTATTGTGTTGTCTCCGTAGCGCGTGACTTTTGTGTCTCCCTTAATAGGGTAACAGAGCGCATATCGGAACAACAAATTTATGTGATTATTTTTATTTTATTTAAGTTTTTTTTTTTTTACAAGTGAGATAAAAAAATTGTAAAGATAATAATCGTTCGTTCTAAGAATGGAGGAGGGTGGGGGTCTAGACATGGACATTTCAGACTCCCCCTCGCTTGCTCAAGCAGGGTGTAGTAAGTCCCTTAAACGGACTCCTATGCCCGAAGATTCTTCTTCTGGGGACGAGTCAACTCACACTACCAAGCCCCCCTCCAAAAAAAAGATTGCAAACCTTTCCCCTGATTCCTCCAATACTTCCACCCAATCATCGACATCCCTCCCCCCCTCTGATGTTACTGTCCCCACTCAAACCTTGTCCTCGAATTCCTCTCCTATTGTTTCCGCTCCCCGTGTCAGGGTTTATCCGGACGATGCGCCTGACGCTGGTCCTTGGGTTGTTTTTTTCCGGCCCAAACCTAATGGTAAAGCCTTGAAGGTCGTACAGATTATGACAGATCTGAAAAGATACACCTCTGTTTCGGAAATTTGCAAAGTAAGACCGAACAAACTGCGAGTTGTCGTGACTAACCGAAAGGACGCGAACGATATTGTTGCTGATAAGCATTTCATCCTCGAATATCGAGTTTTTATTCCCTCCCATAACGTAGAAATTGGGGGCGTTATATCTAAAACGGGTCTGACGTGCAAAACTATAGAAAGTATGGGAGTTGGCAGGTTCAAGAGGCTTCCTTCGATGGAAGTCAAAATCTTGGAATGTCGCCAACTTGGAAAAGTTACCCAGGAAGGAGTAGAAAAGAAATTTACGCCGTACGACTCGTTTCGAGTCACTTTTGCTGGTGCCGCCCTCCCTGACTACGTTATGGTGGACAAATTGAGGCTGCCGGTGCGACTCTTCGTGCCAAAGCCCATGACTTGCAACAAATGCAAGTCAGTTGGTCATACAGCAGCTTATTGCGCCAACAAGGAGCGCTGTGCCACATGCGGAGAGCAACATGAGGGGAAATCCTGCAGTGCGACTGAGCATAAGTGTCCATATTGCGGGGGATCCCCACACGTGCTCTCAGCTTGTGAAACTTACAAGAGTCGCTGGGATAAACAAAAGCGCTCTTTGAAGGAACGCTCGAAACGCACTTTCGCGGATATCTTAAAGGGCGCTTCCCCACTGGCTCAACAACAACCATTACCAACAAACAATGTCTTTGCTTCACTGCCAGTTGACGAATTGGAAGCGGATACAGCTAACGAGGGCACACCGTTTATTTTCAAAGGGAATTCCCGGCGCAAAAATGTGTCCACTCCCAAAGTTCAACGACAAGTCCCATCGGTGGTACCCCATGTTAGCTTGCCTAAAATATCGAGAGCAGCGGACAAGCAAAATCAGGTTCCTCCTGGCTTCCGTGGGAATAGTTCACCTTCGAACGACCCAGCACTCGAGGGGACATCAAAAACCCCAACTGTCCCTTTTTTTGCGTCCAGCTCAACTTCCCAATCGGGATTTATAAAGTTGACTGACCTTGTGGATCAAATCTTCACGTGTTTTAATGTTTCCGATTCCATCAGAACCATTGTCATCTCAATGCTTCCAGTACTAAAGACAATTTTGCAACAATTGATGCAAACATGGCCCCTCCTTGCAATGATTATCTCTCTTGATGTCTAATTTGAATAGAGAGGTCGGAGATATCACTGTTTTACAGTGGAATTGTCGTAGTCTTATCCCTAAATTGGATGCATTCAAATTTTTAATTCATAAGTTCAATTGTGATGTTTTTGCTCTGTCCGAAACTTGGCTTTCTTCGCGAGATGATCTCTCTTTCCACGATTTTAATATTATACGCTTGGACCGTGATGACAGATACGGAGGGGTGCTATTGGGGATCAATAAGTGCCACTCATTTTTCCGAATTGACCTTCCACCTATTGGAGGGATCGAAGCTGTTGCTTGTCATGCAAACATTAAAGGCAAAGACCTCTGTATTGTCAGCTTGTATTGGCCTCCGAGAGCTGCGGTTAGCCGCAAACAACTTGTTGACATGTGCTCACTCCTTCCTGAGCCACGATTGATCTTGGGAGACTTCAACTCTCACGGAACTGCCTGGGGGGAACAGTACGACGACAATCGTTCATCGTTGATATATGACCTTTGTAACAGCTTCAATATGACCGTTTTGAATACTGGGGAAACAACACGTGTTCCTAAACCTCCTGCTAACCCAAGTGCTCTTGACCTCTCGCTTTGCTCGAATTCACTATCGTTAGATTGCAAGTGGAATGTAATCCAGGACCCCAACGGTAGTGATCACTTGCCAATCAAAATTTCCATCACCATTGGGTCGAATTCTTCTGAATCTATAAACATGGCATATGACCTCACAAGACACATTGACTGGAAAAAATATGCGGACGCGATTACTCTAGCCATCAATTCCAGAGATGGTTTACCTCCATTGGAGGAGTATAACTTCCTTTCTCGTTTGATCCATGACAGCGCGGTTCGCGCTCAAACGAAACCCATCCCAGGTTCCACCATTCACCGAAGGCCTCCCAATCCATGGTGGGATAGCCAATGTTCAAAGCTTTATGTAGAAAAATCGAATGCATTTAAAGCTTTTCGGAAACGAGGAACCATTGACAATTTTCAAACGTATTTAGACCTTGAAAATCAATTTAAAAACTTGATCAAAGGTAAAAAACGTGCTTATTGGCGAAATTTCGTGGGAGGTTTGTCACGAGAAACGTCAATGAAAAAATTATGGAAAGTGGCTCGAAACATGAGAAATCGCTCTTCATCGAATGAAAGCGAGGAACATTCACATCGATGGATTTTTAATTTTGCGCGAAAGGTTTGTCCCGATTTCGCTCCCGTGCAAAGAATTGTTCGAGATATACCACAAGATAGGTGCGATCTTGATTCCGAGTTTTCGATGGTAGAATTCTCTCTTGCTCTCCTTTCAAGTAACAATTCGGCTCCAGGATCGGATAGAATTAGGTTCAACTTGTTAAAAAACCTCCCCGATGTGGCCAAACATCGCTTGTTGAATTTATTCAATAAGTTTCTGGAGCATAATGTTGTTCCGGATGATTGGAGACAAGTACGAGTTATAGCTATTCAAAAACCCGGAAAACCCGCGTCCGACTTCAATTCGTACCGCCCAATAGCAATGCTGTCTTGTATACGGAAATTGTTGGAGAAAATGATCTTGTTTCGCCTTGATCGTTGGGTTGAAACGAATGCCTTACTCTCAGATACACAATATGGGTTCCGCAGGGGCAAGGGGACGAATGATTGTCTTGCGTTGCTTTCTTCAGAAATTCAAATGGCTTACGCCGAAAAAAAACAAATGGCTTCAGTATTCTTGGACATAAAGGGGGCCTTTGATTCTGTTTCAATAGAGGTTTTGTCAGACAAATTACACTCTCGGGGTCTGCCGCCTCTATTGAATAATATGTTATATAACTTGCTTTGTGAGAAACATTTGAACTTTTCTCACGGAGATTCGGCAGTAAGTCGGTTCTCTTACATGGGCCTCCCCCAGGGCTCATGTTTAAGCCCCCTTTTGTACAACTTCTATGTAAGCGACATCGACAATTGCCTTACACAAAATTGCAGCCTAAGACAACTTGCAGATGATGGAGTGGTGTCTGTCGTAGGATCAAACGAATCCGACCTGCAAGGACCCTTACAAGATACTTTGAACAATTTTTCAACCTGGGCCATTGGGCTAGGGATCGAATTCTCCACGGAGAAAACAGAGATGGTGGTTTTTTCTAGGAAGCATAGACCAGCAAAACCAAAGCTTCAACTTTTGGGTAAACCGATCACTCATGCTATGTCATTCAAGTATCTTGGGGTCTGGTTCGACTCCAAATGTACTTGGGGGGTCCATATGAGGTATCTGAGTAAAAAATGTCAACAAAGAATAAACTTTCTCCGTACAATTACCGGCACCTGGTGGGGAGCCCATCCCGAAGATCTTATAATGTTGTATCGAACAACTATTCTCTCAGTGATGGAGTATGGCAGTTTCTGTTTTCAATCAGCTGCCAAAACACACCTCATTAAACTCGAGCGAATTCAGTATCTTTGTCTCCGTATTGCGTTGGGATGTATGCCCTCAACGCATACCATGAGTCTCGAGGTTTTGGCAGGCCTACTCCCACTAAAAGATCGCTTCAATTTATTATCTCTTCGGTTCCTCATCCGGTGTAAGGTTATGAACCCATTGGTGATCGGGAATTTTGAGCAGCTGATCGAGCTAAATTTTCACTCCGGATTCATGAGTTCATATCATGAATTCATCTCCATGCAGGTTGATCCTTCTTCGTATATTCCCAACCGTGTTTGTTTTCCTGACTACATCAATTCCTCTGTGCATTTTGATCTGTCCATGAAACAGGATATCCATGGATATTCAGATTATCAACGATCGAGGATCGCTCCAACGATCTTCGATTCAAAGTATGGGGGTATCAATTGTGATAATATGTACTTTACTGATGGGTCCTCTATGAATGAGTCCACAGGATTTGGAGTGTTCAACGAAATTTTTAGCACCTCCCACAGTCTTCAGAATCCTTGCTCAGTGTATATTGCTGAATTGGCAGCGATATACTGGGCGCTGGACAGCGTCGCCTCACGACCTGTTGAACACTATTACATTGTAACGGATAGTCTTAGCTCTGTCGAAGCTATCCGTTCAGTGAGGCCGGAAAAGCACTCGCCGTACTTCCTTGAGAGAATACGAGAAATTTTGAGTGCTTTATCCAGACGCTGTTATGTCATTACCTTTGTCTGGGTCCCTTCACATTGCTCAATTCCGGGTAATGAGAGGGCTGACTCATTAGCAAAGGTAGGTGCGATTGAAGGCGACATTTACCAGCGTCAAATCGCCTTCAATGAATTTTTTTCTTTAGTCCGTAAAAATACCATCGCTAACTGGCAACGCAAATGGAACGAAGATGAATTGGGCCGGTGGTTTCACTCGATTATCCCTAAGGTTAGCCTCAAACCGTGGTTCAAAAGTCTGGACTTGAGTCGGGACTTTATTCGCACCTTCTCCCGACTCATGTCCAATCACTGTTCGTTAGATGCGCTTCTCTTTCGTTTCAATCTTTCCAGCAACAATCTCTGCGTCTGTGGTCAAGGTTATCACGACATCGAGCATGTTGTTTGGTCGTGCGAGATGTATCTTGTCGCCAGATCGAATTTAGAAAACTCCCTTCGGGCCCGAGGAAGACAGCCCAATGTGCCGGTGAGAGATGTGTTGGCTCGGTTAGACCTTGATTACATGACCCAAATATATGTTTTCCTTAAAGCTATCGATCTTCGTGTGTGATTGTACCTATGTCCTTATACCCTCCTTTTCATCCATTGCGAGCGATTGGCCCCCATGGTATAAACAGTAAAATAAGTTGAAATGTAAATATACAATAGATTTAAGAATCGAGTGTGATCATCAACATTGTAACAATTCCCTTATATCCCATCCCTTTCCTGAAAGATGTCACCCTCTAAACTCGAGTAAACCGCGAGTAATCGGTTTTCCACCTTACTAACCATAGTGTTAGGAAAATTATTTATGTATAGTTTTAAAACATATACTTAAGAATTCGGCTCCTTTAAACTAATGTAACTGAGCCTGTAAAAATAAACGATTTATATAAAAAAAAAAAAAAACAGGCAGTACAGATTATTATTAACCGTTGAGATTTACAAAGTCACTGTAAATATTTTATCAGTAGTTTGGCCCCATAATTCTTGCATCATACTAAAACTACATGAAATGTGTGATCGGAATCATGGTGTTGATTTAAAAAATCAACGCTGTAATATTTACATCGGTAACTTTTGCATGACAATAAAATAAACTGAATAACTTTTTTCCCTATTGCACAGCTAATAACTAACATGGCAATCATTGCTTTCGCTTATTGGTGGAATTGTCATACCTTTCCCAATAATTACAGCGGATGAGAGTACGAGAAAATCATGCTTAACCAGTATAATTTTTACAAAATGAATGCATTTTACAAAACCAGTAACTGGAATGGAACAGGAACAGGAATTCGTATAAATCATCCTTGACATATGTGGGAAGGTTATGATAACATTGGTGAACCATTTGTGACACGATGCAATCTGTACCACGCGATTTCCGCACCATTGTGATCAAATTATTATTACTGCGATAATTCCGCGCTGAGCCACACACAACAAAAAAAAAAAAGAATGATAAATGAAGTTTATAATTCCATCGCATAATTGCGTTGTTAACCTAAACTGGAAACGTTGTAAATTCTGATTGAAAAATAGTCCATTTGTCCCGGCCCACTCCCACTGGAAGTTAGCCAAACAACGATAGACTGCTGCATTTGACGGACTAGCTTAGGCGCCACTCGTCATAAATTTCGTCAACCACCGTGAACCCCCCTCGGCGCAGTCCGACCGAAAGTGTGTCCTTCCTGAAGTCGTCGTATGCAAAACAAACAGACAAACAAATAATGTTCATCTTCGTCGGTTTGCTGTCAGCCGCAAATACTTACTTCGGGTACCCGGGGCCAATCCACAGGGATTGTGGAATGTGGTCCAATTTATGGTTTCCTGTGTGTACTGAACTGTACCGTACTGCAACTTTGTGTGTGGGAGGATGCGAAAGGGAGAGAGATACAAAGATAAGAGATACCCTTTTTGTGGCATGGTCAAGCTGAAGCACACACAAATGGCACATCTCGTTTCAGATGCGGCTGGAGACCTATTCCTAGTATAATTAGATTCCGACTTTGAATTTTTCGATTTAATGCAAGCAAAACAAGATTTGCTGTTTGCTGTGTTCACAAAAAACGTAGAATAAGATGTAAAGTGGTTCGAGTCGTCCCCGGGCTGGGCTGTTTCAATTTTCGACGGTCAGCTGGGGCTGTTCCAGCAAAACAGAGAACGAAAAAAGGGAAATTTAATTTTATAATATGCTAATGATTCCCTCCGGTGTCATTCATTTAGCGCCACCTTGCTGTGTGGCTGTGTGGGTGCGTATTAGCGGAATGATAAAATGAGATATAGACCTCCTTCCACCGGCGACTGCCAGAGCCAAGGTCGAAGGACGAAAAATTAAGCATGACGTTCGCTCGTTCGTTATTCAGTCAGTCAAACATACGCGCCTGTGCTGTATTTTCGCTAGCGTTTATTAAATGTCTATTTAGCATATTTTCTCCTACCAGTTTCAAATTTATTGTCGGAGTCCGAGTTTTCGCAGCTCCAAAACTCGTGATGTTTGTTTATGTTTTCGCATGATTGACACAGGGTTGTATTATTTTCCGACTTTGCTGCACAACAATTGTGTTGTTATATTTACATTTAGCAGATATCATTATGACAAACTCCCGTTTCATTCAGTTTGTGTCTTGTCCGCATTGCGGCTTGATTCGTCAGGGCTTGTGAATTTCATCTGTGGATGTTACGACAGTTGAATATAGTTTAGTTTAATTGTTTTGTTGAACAGTTCCCTGCATGTTGATAGCTGAGGTTAAATTTCAATTATAATCTAACTTCTTTGTCGAGAATTTACATTGAATAAATCGCAGAAGAGCAATTTCATTAATGATGAAAACATAAATTTCTGTTACATATGGAAATAACCATCAAAATAAAACTATCTTCAAAACACAACAACTATTTCTCATAAGTTTTTTCATGCCCTTGTGAGATATTGTATTTCATAAAATGTTGAGACATTTATTATATTACCATTTTGAGAAAAAACAAATTTTAATCAAGTTTTTTTTCATATTGTTTTATGAAAATTCATAAAATTTTCAAAACATCAAATAAGTTTTTTTCAATACAGGGCGAACTCGATTATATACACCTTCCATTTTTCTTTCATTATATACAGTGAAGAGAAATTGGAGTGTGTATATAATCGAGTCCACCCTGTATAAAAAAATAAACTTTTTTGATCTTTTGGAAATTTTTTTAAAAATTTTTTTTATTATTTTTTTCATTTAACACGTTCTCGCCGACGTGTCTTAGACTGTCTTATCGTTATTGTGTTAGGTGTCATGACTCGTAGCATGAATCAACAAACGATTGCCATTCGGTGGAATGACTTCTACAAGAACATATTTGAACAAACGAAAGTGAATTATTCTAAAAAACTTTCAATCGGAAAACATTAATTTCGAATTTATTTGACTCATAGATGATTTTGCGTTAAATTTCTCATGAACATAAGCCTCGTAAGCCAGTCCCAACTTTGTTTTCTATATTTTGTGTGTGTATGATTTTGTATGACCAATTTTAATTGTAACTGATTTTAATTTTTTTTTTCTAAAAATTTTAATTGGGAATCCAGCATTCCCAATCCACATTCGACAAAGTTGATGGATATATTTTTAAAAGGAGCTGTCCAAATACCACGTGGACACAGAAAGTACGATTTCAAACTCTCCCTTCCACCCACCTTCCACTTTTGTATACTTTGATATCTCTCAATATTAATTGAATTCAACATAAACAAATAAATAAAGTTTTTAATCAAAAAAAGAAAGATGCTTACTTTGCTTGCTCATTATTCTCACGCTTATCGTAATATTTCTGTGAGAGAAAGATTGAACCGTGACTCACACATATTCAGCTACTTCTGCAAATCATAATTTATAAACCTTTGATGCCCATGTCGTGACCTTAAAATCATTGTTCAGTTTAAAGAATTTTAACGTATAACCCTTCTTTGCATGATTTTTTCTTTCTTGGTGAAATAAATCGAAGTCCAGACAGGATCAGCTTAAAGTTAACTTTTACATTATATCATATTCCAGAATGGTTCGATATGGGTCGATAAAAAAAAAATTCGAAAAATTTCCAGAACACTCTGATAAAAGGTCGGAAAATTCGAAAAATTGAATACTCATATGTTCGAGAATTACATCATGATAAGCGTTTGTTAATCCATTGGATATTTGTGCTAAGGAAATTGATCTTTGTTTGAAAGTGGAAATGGATTTTCAGGCGAAATTACGCACTCCTGCATCTTCCATATAAATTTTGCTAAGTGCCGAATCCGAAGAAGGAATGGTCTGATTTGAGCAGTTTTTATGTTTTTGTATTCGTCTCTGCCCATAAATCAGTGTTATGGTGAGAAAAAGTTTTGAAATTTTTTAAAAGCTTCGAGAGAAAGTTCGAAAAAAAAAATTCTTATATCCACAATGTTCCTCAATGACATTGTTGTTAGTCCAATTAGATTTCGAGTTTGCAGAATTAAGCTTCGAATGTAGAATGAAGTGATAATTATCTAAAATTATAAATGAAAATTTACTTTTCTGTATCAAACATGTATTCCAAATAACGGAGAAATAATATGAAATATGCGGTCGACTCGAGTTTAGAAGGGTGACATTTTTTTTTTCAGGAAAAGGAGGGGATATGAGGATGTGTTGACAATGTTCAAACTCACACTCTCAATCACACTCAACACACTCAATTCTTAAACCTATCTTATGTCTAATATGTATTTGCATTTTATCTTATTCTTAAGAAGGGATCCGCAAATGGAAGGGCAAATGGAAAAATAAAGGAGACAATAAGGATATAAGGACAATCACACACGAAGATCGATAGCTGTAAGGAAAACATAATGAAACTTTTTAGTATGTACAAATATTTGGAATTACTGACAGGAGCCGATAAATAAGTGCTTGCACTGATTGCCGGACGATTCGCATTAAATGTCAATTTGGTTAGATTGTCAAATTAACTCTCAGCATTACGTATAACATGATTTTTTCCATCTAGAGCACCACTGAAACACTGAACTTATTGAATATTCAAGAAGTTTTTCAGTATTTACCGTTTTCACACCCGGTTTTGAATGCAATTCAAACCCGAAAACATTGCTCGAATTCACAAAAATTGTGATGGATCGAAAAAATGTCACCAATAAGTCATCCACAACTCATCGATCACCTTTGCTTTGTATTGAAAAAATGGGCTATTTTCGGATGACGATAAATAAAAAAAAACTACAAAAGATAACTCAATGGGACAAATTTTCCATAAAACATAATTTTATTGACCATGTTACAAAAATATATCGACGCCCTGGCCCTGGCTTATGGCAGTTGACCGGAACTTTCCCTATTGCTGTCGAAAACTTGTTGACATGTTTTTCAGTTCTTTCTTAGCTTCATTTATCAGTTCCTCTCCCGTTTTCGTCAGGAAATTGTTGGAGTTAAGCCTCCGCTTCAATCCTGCTCAGAAGTTCTCGATGGGACGCAGCTCGGAGCGTTGGTGGACTTCGGAAAACCAATATCTATCTTCAAGCGGTACATCTTCTCCAGCAACATCTTCACGTAATGGACGGAGGCCAGATCCGGTCGAAACACCAAAACCTCGTCCGGAAGATATTTTTGGCTGAGGGAGGCAACTTTTGGCAGGTACTTTGTGCTGTAAATCTCCCGGTTCATCGCAAGTCCCGAACTGAAGAAGAGCGTCCTTGCCATTCAGTTTCCACTGATGGATAGCCACAGAAGTACCTTCTTTTGGAACTTGGTGTGGGAAATGTACTTCACGTCGGAACTTACCTCCTTTGTGGGGGACGTAAAGTAGCTGGTTTCATGCCAGTCGTTACCATCCAGCGTTAAATATGTACCACCGTCCGTGATGACCGCGACGTTCCGCTTCTACGGAAAAAAATCAATCACATTTAGCCTTTGTTACTTGGTCACACGGCCGGTCACAATTGGTGGTTCAACAGTTCTCACTGTTGCAAAAAACATTTTTTCAACCAGGTCGAAACTGCACCTTCAACTCGAAAAACATTGCAACAAACCATTTCAATGCAAGCGTTAGCGGCCAGACAGCAGCGACAACGAAGCTTTTCGAATAACCTTTCTAAGGGTCGAAACTTTTGTTTAGTTTTCATAATTGTCTGTATAAAAACCATTCCATGCCAAACCGATATAGCAGTGCTAAGATGTTCGTTGAAATTGGTATTTTTGTTCCTTATCACAAAATATTAGAAATGTTTTTTTTAATTTATACATTTAATATCCGAAAAATCAATTTTTACCCTTTATTTCCAAAAATGAATTTTTTAACTTCATAACTTTTGAATTACTGAACCAATTTAGATGATTGACATTTTAATTAAAGCCAATTATCTACCATTTTCAGAAAAAATATTGCACCTGAAAAAAAATTGGATTTTGTTTTGGGAATACTGATTGTTTTTGTTTTTATAGAGTTTACATGTTTTAGACATAGATGACGCTAAATTTTTTATGTTTTTTTCCTTGAAAGCTGAAGTCTTTTATAATTCGTATTCAAGAATCATAGATGTGATTTATATTTTTTTAAGTTATGATTTTTCAAAGTTAACATTTTTCCAGTATTCGTTCAATATTTCTACGTGACTAGGCTACCGTGCATCTACATTGATTTATAGTGACTGTAACATAGTTACATTATCAACACTCAACACACTAAGACAGTGTTATGGAATCTAACTATGCATATTTTTCATATATTTTAGCAATCAACGAAAGTGATACAAGTCTCAGAGAATCACATGATTGTCTAGGATTAGAAATTATAATGAGTATTGAATGAGTATTGATATTGGAACAACTATAATCGATGTAGGCGCATGGCAGTTTAGACGCATAGGAATATTGAACTGGAAACATGTGACTTAGAAGAATCATGACTCAAAAACGATAAAATTCACATCTATGGTTTTTGGATAAGTTATGTGAAAAACCTCAGCGATAAATAAAAAAAAATATAGCGCTCTCGGTTCCGGAACCATGTAAAAAACACAATCAAAAATAACAAAATTCGAATTTTTGGCAAGTATAACTAATTGGCTTTAACTGGATTTGAGGATCATCTGAATCGGTTCAGTAGTTCAAAAGTTATGAATTTTGGAAAAATGTATTTTTGGAATAAAGGGAAAAAAATGATTTTTCGACACAAATTTCTGCATCACTTAAATCAAGCAAATGAAACCAAATTTGGCATGTGGACGCTTTAGAGTGCAATTAATGATTCTATGGTGGTTAGATACTCCATACAAATGAAACACAAATTTCTGCATTACTCGAGAATTAATCAAGCAAACGATACCAAATTAGGTATACGGAGGTTTTAGGGCGCAATAAATGTTTTCACGGTGGTTAGACACTCCACCCCCCTCTAAGGGGGAGCTGTCGTGCAAATGAAACACAGATTTCTGCATGACTCGAAAGCTAATCAAGAAAATACCTAATTTGGCATGCGAAGGTTTTAAGGGACACAAAACGTTTCTATGGCGAATAGAAACTCCTCCCGGCTCTCTGAGAGGGTCTCCCATACAAATGAAACACAAATTTCTGCATAACTCGAGAGCTAATCAAGCAAACGAAACCAAATTTGGCATGTGGAGGTTTTAGGATGCAATAATTGTTTTTATGGTGGTTCGACAATTCTCCCCCCTTTCTTAGGGTGGGTGTCAATTAAAAACAAATTTCTGCATAGCTCGAAAACTAATCAAGCAAATGGAGCCAAATTTGGCATGTGAAGATTTTAGGCAGCACGAAACGTTTCTATTGTGAATAGACTCTCCTCTCCTCTCTAAGGGGAGAAGTGGGGACGGGTCTGTATGTATTCTATCATATTTTCTGTATCAAACATTTATTCCATTTAACGGAGAAACATGTAATTTGCAAGTGGTTGAAAAATATTGAAGGAGATTGTGTCTGAAAACAATCTGATATTGTAATGATGAGTTTTGGTAGAGGTACTAGAAATTTTTTAGTAAAAGGTAAATTCAACGGGGTCGATTAGAAGATCAATAAATGAACAGTTCTGCGATTGGACTCATGAACTTGAGCTTAGGAAGAAAACGTGAATGTTTGAAGGTATTGATAACAAAAAACAAATTTTGGGCGGGTAGAAGTTTGCCGGGTCAGCTAGTGAGAAAATAAAAAAAAATACGGGTCTAATATTTTGTGCTAAGGAACTAAACTACCACTTTTCAATGGAATCATTATATCGGTTAGGCATGGAATGACTAAATAACAAATAGAAGTCCTATAAGAAATAAAATAACAATATCTCTTCATCTGCCACAAACGTAAAATAAGAAAATGAAAGGAATCTATTAATATAAGTGTTGGAAGAGTAAATTTCGGATTTCTCCTGAGCGAATCCACCTTTGTTCGAGATGGAAAATGCTAAAAGCTGAAAGCATTTATTCAGCCGATATTTAACTATCATTAATCACAATGATTACTTACATCTAGTTTAACCTCCAATTTTTCTCCTATCCAACAAATGTGTAATCGTAGATGTTCCTAGAACCTATCAATTCAATAAGGCATAATTTAATCGAATTCATTTTTAAATTCAGTGCCACTTACGACTTCAAGAAATTGTTACGAAACTATAAACTTCAACAATTGCGCATAAATATAATAGAAACTGGAAACTGGTGTACCTTGTGTTCAATTTGGTTTATGAATGATGGCCGATCAGATCCTATCTATCTCGCCAGCAACGGTATCGTTGGGGTCAACTGTGGCAACGAGGGGTCCAACGTATGTGCTCGTAACCGTCGCAACAATAAGAGACACCACTACTAATCCTATCTTTTCTTTTTAAAATACTCTAGTTTATACATTCACATGTTTGAGAGATCAAACCTCGCTAATATTAGGCTGTCAAAAAAGACCTGCGGTATTTTTTTTGAATTTTCATTTGTTCATAAAATTAGTTACAATCATCTGTTTTAAGTCAAATATGCGCCGTTTTGTTCGATGACTTGTTCCCAACGAGATGCCAACTTCATAATACCCCTGTTATAGAAGCTCGCTTCCTTATTGGCAAAAAACTCGGATAGCCAATTTTCACAGGCCTCTTTTGTGGCAACTTCTGACTAACTAACTCGTTCGCCATGGACAAAAACAGGTGGTAGTCACTTGGTGCAAGGTCCGGACTATACGGCGAATGCAAAAGAACCTCCCATCCGAGCTCCCGGAGCTTCTGGCGCGTCACCAAAGAAGTGTGTGGCCTGGCGTTGTCCTTATGGAAGACAATGCGGCCTCTGTTTATCAAAGATGGCCTCTTATTCATGAGTGCTACCTTCAAGCGGTCCAGTTGTTGGCAGTACAGATCCAAATTGAGCGTTTGGTCATAGGGAAGCAGCTCATAATAGATTATTTCTTGACAATCCCACCAAACACACAGCAGAACCTTCCTGGCCGTTAATGAGGGCTTGGCCACCGTCTGAGCCGCTTCAGCGGGCTTCGACCACGACCGTTTGCGCTTCACGTTGTCGTAAGTGACCCACTTTTCATCGCCAGTCACCATCCGCTTCAGAAACGGGTCGATTTTGTTGCGATTCAGCAGCGGTTCACATGCGTCGATACGGTCAAAGATGTTTTTTGCGTCAACGTGTGTGGCACCCATACATCGAGCTTCTTTGTGAATCCAAGCTTCTTCAAATGGTTAATAACGGTTTGATGACTTATCCTCAGCTCTTGGCCGATGCTACGGCTGCTACTATGCCGGTCTTTCTCGGCTAACTCAGCGATTTTGTCGCAATTTTCGACGACAGGTCTTCCGGAGCGTGGCGCATCTTCGACGACCTCTACACCAGAACGAAAACGTTGAAACCATCGTTGTGCGGTGGAAATGGAAACTGTATCGGGTCCATATACTGCACAAATTTTATTGGCTGCTTGAGATGCATTTTTGCCTTTGTCATAGTAGTACTGTAAAATATGTCGGATTTTCTCTTTATTTTGCTCCATATTTGCGACACTATAACTCACGAACGACTTAACCAAACAAAGCACTGTCAAGGACTATATTATAGCGCGCAAAAATACCTTTCCAACAAGCTATAGTATGACTCTATACAATGAATACAACTAGAACTACGCGCTTACAACGACACCTCGCGGAAATACCGCAGGACTTTTTTGACAGCCTAATATAAACAAGCTCAAATGTTGTGACATTCTTTCTTTCCGAATCATTATAGCGAACTTCATCCCTGCCGTAAGTCACCCTTCACATTCCACTTTTTTGTGTCCCCTGCTACTGTTATCTTGTCACCCGACATATTCTTTACCATTCAGCCGTAAAGGTTTTGTATTCGTCGAAATCCGTTCATCACTATCTCGGTTCACAGCGACCGGATTTTTACCTTCCTTCGTTTGCTGTCGGTCTGTGTTACACACTACATACTAAACTTCCACCTACCCCAATAGCAGCTTGATAAGTGGATTAAGTTGCTGCCCGGAGTTGGTTGCATGGAACGCAAGCCTATCCTTTTTTCCAGTTGTTCATCGAATCCCCGATTTTCTCAGCAGCGGCAACTTGTAAATGCGCTACCTTTATCGTTCATACATTTTTCTGCTACCGTCCGATGTCCTTTTCGGGGACAGCTCGCGCTCCTTTGCGTCCGACATTTTTCGGCTCGTTAGGAGCCGAAAATGGCCGCCGGTGGTGGAGGGTTTGACACACGCCGCACACTGTCGAAATTACGCATGCATGACCAAACATTGTAAAGCAGCCTGTCACGGGTACCGAAATTGCTGCCAGCAGGATTTGGGGTTATTTTTTTTCGTTCCCTGCTGCAAGGAAGGTTCGGTGTCTCGTTGGAGGAATTCAAATGTCATGATTGGATTTCGTTGGAAAAGCTAAGAATTTTTTATGGAAATGGTTACTACATCTCGTGTGATATGATTTCATTGTGATAACGATGAGCTTCAAATCTCTGGAAATTTTGACCTCTGTAAAACGCATAAAGTAAATCATAATTTCCAAAATTCAATCTTTCCTAAATTAATGAAGCCTTCACCCACTCACCTTCATTTTCCACCGTTGAGCGCAGCCGTAATAAAGCACTGGAATCCATCAACAGTTTTATTGGTCGTCGGCAGATGATGATTTATTTTTATTGCTACAAGCTTATCAAAGCCGTCTCAGCGGTTTGTTTCCTCATTCGCCATTCTCGCAAGATTAGCTCTTCACTCACTGATTTACGGGCTTCCTTTTTGGTGAGGTTCATTATTCCCAACAAGATTTGCGATAATAAATGCAGGTTTGCGTACTCCCATACCTTCCACGCACACACACGCACAGTAGCTCCCGACAAAATGGGCCATTCATCAGCTCCAGCGATAATATACGATTATTAACGCCTGTACGAGCGGGTCCCCATTTGTCCCTGCTGTGGGAGGCCCTCAGTTATTGTCGTGGCTTTAGACAGCGTGCGTGATCATAAATTGTATGTTAATTTGCGCTACGTTTTAATCCTGGATCCGTCGATTCCAATTTCGAATCGCCACCATTGCTAACTTGAACGGACGAACGGTGGTCCATTAGAAGAGATAACTTCGAGCACGGAGTTGGGTGGACCTCAGTTGTTTGGCACAGTCACGGCCTATAACCGGATATGACGACGTTTCAGCGAGCGCAATCAATTGCATGGCGGAGCGATTCATACAACGGGAAGTTAGTTTGCTGCGACTGATATAATTTTACCCCGTCCCACACTCGACGAGGCGATGAGGACCCGCTACATGTTTCAACGGGCTGGAAGGATACATCGATCACGGCAAAGCGAAGGTTCTGAGCCGTATCCAGCATCCGCTTTACAGGATCTGTGACTATGATGTAGCCTTTTATCCCGGACAGTTTATTGAATGACAACCATCCCCCAACACAATGGCCGGTGGCATTCGAGTGCCCCAAACGGGAGCTGTTACCCCCATTGATGTCCAGTTAATATTTTGAGTCGTGCCATGATTCGCTTTTATTTACGAACGCCTGCACGGATATCACGATGAATGGAAAATTGAAGTTTCGATATAAATAAATATCAATTTACGGCTTGGATTAATGTTTACCATTTTCCAGGAAAATGTGATATTTACAGTCTATCTAGAGGTGGAAAGTGCGGGTTCCTGTCAACGCCACTTCAGTGTGCTTTTCAGAACTCTGCTTTGCAAGAAGATTACAAAATATAGACGCCCGGAATACACAATCAGGCGCCATTAAATCACACCGAACGTCAAAATAATCGCAACCACGAGGCTTATCGCGGACACGTTCATCTCGGGCGCCGGCAATCAACGTCCCATACATCATCTCTCTCTCCGTTGTTGTCATCGGAGGATCCCGTTTTGCCGAATCGGTTATTGGTCCCGCTGAGTGGGGGCGGATAGCTTCTTGACGGAAATGGAAGCGATTTGTTAAGTGGATGATAAAGCGATATCTTGTCATCGGCACCATCCGTCGACACTTCCTCCGGTCCGAGAAGAACATTTCAAATTGTGAATCCCATTGTGTGGCGAATATCCTTCCTGAGCGTTTGTGTGCCATGCATAGAATAGCCACGACCAGATGACGATAGATGCGTACAATATCGTTTTATTGTTACTTGATTGACTGTTGTTGTTCGATGACCACGCATTGTGCGTAAAGTATAGAATATGGTCATCCGGTGGAAATTCTGGAGAATCGAGGAAGGAGGAGGCAATTATCGCTTGTCCGCCGTAATGGGCTATCGAGATATGTGGGGCTATCTTAATAGCCCATTTGTCCAGCCGTTAATAACGCCAGACTGCTGACGGTACAGTAGCATTTTATGCTTACAGTGTTGATTGGGAAAATATCCCCAGTATAATGATGCGCTATGTAGTTAGTCAATGTCATATTTTGGAGTGTTCTTTATCATTTCTTCAAAAATCTTATGCACTTTCTTCAAAACACATTTGCAACTGAATAATCTTCAACTACAAGAAATATGCCACTTAAGGCATGGTAATACAATTTCTTTATATCAATGTCAATGTCAACCCCATGGATGTATATAATTGAATTTATATTGTCTCCAGCACCAGTGATGTCGAGTGGAACTCTTGCCCGGAAGTCGCACCGCACCCTTTTTTTTTCGCGATTTTCTTCATGTTGTGGATATACAAAAAGAAACCTCGAAAAACGGGCAAAAAATTCAATTTAATTCAAAACATTACACACTTGTTCAACATGTACTGTGTGGTTCAAAAATTCACTATCAAAATCAATTGCAAATCAATTAACTTTGAAAAATCATAACTCAAAAACGAAAAAACGTCTCCCTGGTTTGTTATGTGAAAAATCCTCAGCTTTCGATAAAAAATATACGAAAATATAGCGCCCTTGGTCCCGAGACTATGAAAACAATAAAAAAACGGATACAATTAATAATAACGAGAGCAGAATTCAAATTTTCTTCAGGTATAATATTTTGTTCAAAAAAGACCAGGGGATTAGCTTTAGTTTAATATGTTGATTATCTGAATCGGTCTAGTAGTTCAAAGGTTATGAATTTTTGAAGAGAGTCATTTTTGGAAAATATAGGAAAAAGCTGATTTTTCGGGCAACCCTAAAATGAAAATGGTCACCCTACCAAAAAAATAAAAAATATATATAACACTTTTCACGAAAATATATACACGTATATATACAGCCATTCCATGCCAAACCGATATAGTGGTTCTCAGATTTTCGTCAAAAGTGGTAGTTTTGTTCTTTATCGTAAATTATTTGACCCGTATTTTTTTAATTTTTATTTTTTGTTAGGGTTTTCGTTAGGGTGGTTTGAAAAATAAGTTTTTTCGCATTTTTGCCAAAAATGACTTTTTTTTTAATTCATATCAAATTAAAGCCAATTAGCTGGTCTTTTCTGGAAAAAAACAAGAGTTGCAGAAAATTTGAATTATGTTTTCGTTATAATTGATTGTATTTGTTTTATATAGTTTTCATGGTCTTGTGACCAAAGGCGCTATATTTTTTTATATTTTTCCTGGAAAGCTGAGGATTTTTCACATAACATATCTCGAAACCAGGGAGGCGTTTGTTTTCATTTTTGGATTATTTTTGCATAATTTACCAATGGTCCGAAAAACATTTTTTCCCATTTTTTCCACTACAAAAAATCATAGCTTTTGATCTACTGAACCGATTCAGATGATCGACATATAAAATTAAAGCCAATGAGCTAGTCTCGTTTGAAAAAAATATTACACTCTGAATGAAAAATGTATTTTGAATTCGTAATTATTGATTATATTTGTTTTTTATAGCTTTTTATAGCTTTTGGGAACAAGGGCGCCATATTTTTTTATATTCTTTTTCCTAAAAGCTGAGGTTTTTTCACATAATATATCCGAATTCCAGAGAGGTCATATTTTTCGTTTTAAATTATGATTTTTCGAAGTTAACATGTTCTCAGTTTTTGTTCAATATTTCCATGCGACTAGACTGGATGTATGTGATTATAATCCAATTAATTGGAAAGTGTGTTATTTTATCAAAAAAGGCTAGCCAGTAGGCTTCAATTTGATATGTCCATCATCTGAATCGTTCCAATAGTTCTAAAGTAATAAAATTTTAAAAAGGCATTTTTGGGAAAAAAGGGGAAAATGATTTTTTGGACCATCGGTTAACTTTGAAGCCCCCCTGGTTTCAAGATATGCTATGTGGAAATCCTCAGCTTTCCATGAAAAATATGAAAAAATATAGCGCCCTTGGCCCGAGACAATGAAAACTATAAAAAAACAAATACAATCAATAATGACGAAAACATAATTCAAATTTTCTGCAACTGTAGTATTTTTCCAAAACCAGACCAGCTAATTGGTTTTAATTTAATATGTCGAACATCTGAATCGGTCCAGTGGTTCGAAACTTATGAATTTTTGCCACAAAATATTCAACTTTGAATGTTTTGCAATTTTCTTAATATCGGTATCAAATGAAATGATTTAACTAATAAAATTTGAACAAATAAACGAAATGTCATGAAACTTCACACAAAAGTTAGTGACAGATGAACCTCTCGAAATGAATTTTGTTCATTTTTAGTGACGCCATCTGTTGAAAAATCCCGGGAATTTTCAGGCCATGTAGTACATCATGGAAATATTCCGAAGAAACTTAGGTAACAAAGAAAAATTTTGAAAAAATTGTTTAATGGTTTTATTCTAGCGATATGTACTAATGATACAGATAATGTATTAAAAACTAGAACATAAAATAAGTAAAAAAACCTTTTTAAGTTAAACGGCTCTGTTTACGCCAGTACTTCTGGCTATGCCGAATTTCACTTTCCGACGGAGAAAACGTTAACCGGACAGCGTATAATAAGGAAAATATATTCCGAATTTAAATTTGCAAAAGATAGTGAGACTTTACTCTACGAAGGTTTATTAACGAATGAAGCTCTGTACATTACGTGCCCTATTTATATGATACACGCTCTAGTGAATTCTATTGTGGATGGTATCTTTGCTCAGGTTGTTCTAGAATGTTCGCTATAAACAATAGACCTTATATTATAGCAATAGAATTTTTCTATCCCTGTCTGATACCTTTCTAGAAAAGTCAGTTTGTTCTCTGGTGAATTGTTATTGTTTGGACATCGCTTTTGAGGTAAGTTGATTGTTTGAAATAATACCTTTGATTTCCAATTTACTTTTCAGGTAATTGTGTACCATTTGGAGCTCTTGGACAAAACTGAGGTAAGTAACAATTCATTTAAATAGCTAATCCTTATTGTTGTTTTTTTCAGATGAGCTGTGTTTTGTGTTTAGTTTAGTGTTTTCAAGTGTAATTATTTTGTTGTGAATAAAGTGTGAAAAATTAACTTGTGTTTTTTTTCTGATTTGAGTTCCGCCTTGGCTCGGGCCGGAACATTCCGCCCACTAAAATTGGATCAATTTTCCTGTTGAAGTGGTAGCTTACTGAGATTGTGAACTGATTGAACGATTTCGCTGTCTCTCATCTTTAGCGTAACCAGTCGCGGCTTTCCATCTGGTGCGGGTTTCAGCTGCAGAACTCTTCCGAGTGCCCACTGCTGTGTGGGTAGTTTCTGCCGTCGAACGAGAACCAAATCACCTATTTGCAGATTGTTACTTGGTTGATGCCACTTATTTTTGCGTTGCAATTCGGGAAGGTATTCGCGACTCCAGCGATCCCAAAAGTGTTTCCGTAGCTCATGCAAATATTTGTAGCGTACTTCGTAGCTTTTATCGGCTGTTGGGATGTACTCGCTATGATTGGGTGCTGTGAGTGGTCGTCCAATGATGAAGTGTGCGGGCGTCAATGGTTGCAGGTCATTTGGATCGCTCGATGCTAGTGATATGGGACGTGAGTTTAAAATGGCTTCGATGTCCGCTAACAATGTGCTGAATTCTTCGAACGTTAGTTTTGCGTTGCAGGTAATGATTTTTAGGTGTCGTTTCGCTGATTTTATCGCTGCCTCCCAAAGACCACCCATGTGTGGCGATGCTGGCGCGTTGAAATGCCATTGCGTACCACCCATCGATAGATAGTTGGCGACCTGAGTGTTGTGTTCGTCCGAAGCTCTCCTTTTGTACCATTCTCGAATTTCTCTCGCAGCACCCACAAAGTTTGTTCCGTTGTCACTGTGGATGTGTCCACAGTGACCTCTGCGAGCGATGAATCGCCGAAGCGCAGCCAAGAAAGCTCTTGTAGATAAGCTGCTTACAGCTTCTAAGTGGACTGCTCGCGTCGTAAAGCATACAAAAACGCAGATGTAGCCTTTGGTTGTGGGTGAGCCAGGTCCACGTCTCTGAATCAGGGTGATGGGTCCACCGTAGTCCAATCCGCATATGTAGAATGGCGGGGCAGCTTCCAGACGTTGTGGTGGGAGCTGACCCATTATTTGTTCCAGCATTCCCCGATTAGGATTAGCCTTGAAACAAGGAATGCATTTCCATACAACATTCCGTGCTGCTCTTCGTCCTTGTGGAATCCAAAAGCACCTTCGAATGCTTGCTAACAGTGCTTCCGGTCCAAGATGGTGATTGCTGAGATGTTCGTGCCGCAGGATCAGTTCGGTCAAAGTACTTTTTGCTGGCAAAAGTATTGGATGCTTACAGTCGTAATTGATGTTTGACCGTGCCAGCCTGCCGCCCACCCTGAGAAGGTTGCCATCTAGGAATGGAGTTAGCGGCCATAGTTTGCTGCTATTTGGAAGTGCTTTTCCAGCTGTTAATGCTGCAATTTCGCCTGGATAGTATTGATGCTGGACATGGCGAACAAGTATATCTCGCGCTGTGTGCAATTCAGTTGGCTGCAGTGGCCCGATTCTCCTGTCTGTTCGGTTTCGTTGGCAGTTGGTGCCGAAGCGAAGAATCCAGGCAGTTACTCGTATCAGCCGTATGTAGGAAGAGTACCGGCTGAGCATTCCGTCTAGCAATGAATTGAACTCGATGACGTGCGTTGAAGTCACTGCTGACTGTCTCCTTTCCTTGTCGATGAGGCGCTGCACTGTTGAGGGCAGATTGTCTGGCTGGAGTTCGATTGTGTCCTCGGGCCTCCAAGTAGGACCACTCCATCATAAAGGAGTGCTCGCTAGTGACATAGGGGTGGCCCCACGGCTCAGTAGATCGGCCGGATTTTCGTCCGTGGGAATGTGTCTCCAGTTCACTGCGGATAATGTCGAGTTGATCTCTGCTACGCGGTTGGCCACAAATGTCTTCCATCTGGCTGGGTCTCCTGCTATCCACGCTAAAGTTGTCATGGAGTCACTCCAGGCTGTCGTCTGATGGATGGTCATTCGTAACGTTGACTTTACCGTTTTGATCAGTCGTGCTAGTAGCGTAGCTGCGCAGAGTTCTAACCTCGGAATTGTTGGGCGATTGATAGGTGTCACCTTTGATTTGGAGCAAAGCAGACGCGAGCTGACGTTGCCCACTTCGTCCACGGCTCTCAGGTATAACACTGCACCATATGCTGTCTCCGATGCGTCGCAGTATCCATGAAGGTACACCCGCCGTAGAGAATCGATGGATAGGCAGCGACGAGGAATTTTAATGTGCCATGTCTCTTGCAGATAAGGTAAGAACGCCAACGGACATTGTATAGTTCTGGTAATGGATCCGACCAGTCGATGTCGAGTTTCCAGAGCTCCTGCATGAAGGTTTTGGCAACGATTACAATAGGTCCAATCAGACCTAGCGGGTCGAATATTTTCGCGATAGTCGACAGCACTTCACGTTTCATGTAGTGTGTTTGAGTTGCGTTGCAGTTTACGGAGAAAGAAAATAGATCTTCGCTGACGTGCCATCTCACTCCAAGAGTTTTCAGCGATGCTTCTGGGGCGAAGTGATGCGTAGACAACGAAGCTCGTTCTACAACCGGGATGTCTTTGAGTACTGCAGGATCATTTGTCGCCCATTTTCGCATGGTAAAACCACCTCGTCTCAACAAATGTGTCATCCTGTCTACAGCGCCAAATGTTTACGCCAGTACTTCTGGCTATGCCGAATTTCACTTTCCGACGGAGAAAACGTTAACCGGACAGCGTATAATAAGGAAATTATATTCCGAATTTAAATTTGCAAAAGATAGTGAGACTTTACTCTACGAAGGTTTATTAACGAATGAAGCTCTGTACATTACGTGCCCTATTTATATGATACACGCTCTAGTGAATTCTATTGTGGATGGTATCTGTACAATCTTCGATAAATAGGTCACTGGATTACGGTTATAGTCTGATCGTTACGAGGGTTTTATTGGAACTGATCTAAATTAACTGAGTGCGGGCCCTAGTCATCTGAGTCGGGCCTTACTGTAGAAAACTACTGCTACTACTATTCCTTATCATAGTAGATAGTTTAAGTGAGAGTGAGTTCCTCCGCTCTCGCCATCATCAGTAAAGCTGATGATCGGTGCAGAGTGGGTTCGGTGGTAGAAAGCTTTCCTAATATTATACATCACCGGCCGCCTTGAAATACGCGGGATTTCAATACAGGTAATTGTTAATCTAGCTTCTAACCTTTTCATAACTATGAGTGTAATTCATTGTTCTCTTATAATAATGCAAGAAGACGTTTTTTTTTTACTCAATGGAACGATGTGTTCGTGTGAGGCTTGATGACCATCCTTCCGTGATTCATCCAATGTGTCGCGGTGTGTAATCCTTGGTGTGACAGATGGTTTGGTTACAATGAGAAGCCCCTCTTCGTATGTGCTTCCCTGGTTCCTGGTGTAATGAGTATTTCTGGAACAAATGAGAGACATTTTTTTTAAAAATATTTTACAAAGCATTAATGACTTCCCTGCTGCGGAGGCTTGCGCGCCTCCGCGAGCGCTCCTGCGCCGATGATGACGCGTTCATCGCCCTGGGCGTGAACGTAACAGTGGATTGGTATATGATTTCTTCATTATCGTGTTGGACATAATTCGGACCGATACTGATGAGTAGTGATTCCGGATGATGAGCATGTGCAGCTTGAACATAACAGCACATATAAGTACTGGACTCCGTAATGTGGCCACCACCACGAAGTCGGATAGCATCCGGGTAACAAACAAGGCAGTGAGTCATTCATCTTCGCATCCAACATTATGGGTCCTTGGATTTCAGCATCTTTGGGCAGGCCAGAGGCCTCCCTCCAGGAAGTAACGGCTATGGGGGATGAAACATTCCATGAGTTTTTTGATCATTTAGTAAATAATAACGACTTAACTGGTACGCGGGAACCAGCTGGTTCCCGCTGGTGCTCTCCGCACCTCCGCTGGGGGAAACTATTTGTTGTTGTGTGATACTCCTTCGTTGTCCTCGATGGGTAGAATGCAAATCTTTGAAATGGCTCTGGTGAATGTACTGTCCTTGGTCCTCACTGTGACAACCCGAACATTGCCGTCCGCACCTGGGTGAACCTGCGTGATGCGACCAAGCACCCATTTCAAAGGAGGAAGATTATCTTCTTTTATTAAAACCATCATTCCCACGGCCAGATTTTTCCGATGTCTGGTCCATTTCGTCCTATTTTGTAGATTCGCCAAATACTCGGTTGACCATTTGGACCAAATTCGGTGCACGAACAACTGCGCACGTCTCCACCGGGACAGATGATGCTCTTGGACGTCTTCAGCCATCGGTTCTGGTACCGCCATAAGTGACCGCTGGATCAGAAAATGTCCCGGTGTTAGAACATCCAAATCGCTGGGGTCGTTGCTGACTGGAGTTAGGGGTCTGGAATTGAGACATGCTTCTATCTGTGCTAACACAGTATGAAGCTCATCTGGTGTAACAATATTAATTCCAATGGTTTTTTTTAAATGCTGTTTCATGGATTTTACTGCGGCCTCCCATAAACCGCCAAAATTTGGCGACCTTGCCGGTATAAATCTAAACTCGATTCCCGAATCTGCAGCTGTAGACGCTAAAGATTGCTGGGTTTGTTGCGACACAAACAGTTTGCGAAGTTCGTCCAATTCGCGTCTCGCCCCAACGAAATTCGTTGCATTATCGCAAAAGACAACCGCTGGTTTTCCTCGCCTGGCGACAAATCGTTTAAAAGCTGCAATAAAGGCTGCTGTGGTAAGATCCGCAACCATTTCGATATGTACCGCTTTTGTCACCAGACATACGAAGATAGCGGCGAAGTATTTGACTGCTACTCTTTTGCGGAGAGGGTAGTTTATGATAAATGGACCGCAATAGTCGACACCCACATGAATGAACGGGGGTGCAGGAGTTACTCGTAGCTTAGGTAAATGAGCCATTAATTGTTCTTGAATGCGAGGTTTCGTCCGGAAGCAAGTTATGCATCTGTGAATTATTCTTCGTGCAAGGCTTCTGATGCTCAAAGGCCTGTATCGTTCACGGATATTAGCGATGAGTAAGCTTTGACCAGCATGCAGTAGTTTAATGTGATAATGAAGTACCAAAAGCGTGGTAAACGGATGATCCTTGTCTAATATGATTGGATGTTTACGGCTCATCGTAATTGAAGCGTTTTCGAGCCGGCCGCCAACGCGGATTACGCCGTCCACGAGTATTGGACATAATGAATTGATTCGGGATGTGACCTTCACTTGTCCTTTCCGTTGCAGATCCTCTAACTCCGTTGCAAAACAATCACGTTGAGCGAGCTTCACTAGTTGTGTTAATGCTGCATTTCTTTCTGAGCATGTCAGGAAACCTGTCCTTCGATGAGTGGTGCCGAGTTGCTCGGAGTTATGTTTGAATCTGAGCAACCAGGCGACTAGTCTAACAAGGCTGTTCAAGGAGGATTTGAAAGAAAAAATGTCACTAATCGGACAAACATGTGTTACCGCCGAAACCACCGATTTTTCTTCCAACAACGAATTGTCAAGTTCAGCTGCCAGGACCTCCGTTGTTTCTGGCCAGTGATTCCTCTGCTTTCGTATCCATGATGGGCCATGCCACCATAGTTAGTTATCGATCAGTTGCGCTGCTGCGATACCACGCGACACCAAGTCTGCGGGGTTTTCTGTAGTCGGAACATGACTCCATCCTCCATCCTTGGTCAGATGTTGGATTTTGGATACCCTATTCGCTACGAATGCTTGCCATCTCGATGGGATCGATGACAACCAATAGCGAACAATCATTGAATCTGTCCAAAAAAAAAGGTCTAGCAGATATCCGGATGCTCTTCGACACTATCTCGTACAGATGAGCAAGAAGTAATGCCGAGGAGAGTTCTAGTCGTGGAATCGTCTGTGATCTCTTCTTTCTTTTCTGGTCATCAAGCGGTGCAACTTTTGACTTCGCAGCTAGCAGGTTCGAAGTGATTTGTCCGTCGATGTGAGTACATCGAACGTAGATGCAGGCTCCATATGCCTTGATGGATGCATCACAAAATCCGTGGAGCTCAACGGACAGACATGTTTTGGAAAATGCTAACCATCGGGGAATCCTCAAATTTTCTAACCCAATTAAACTGTGGCGATATTTTTGCCACTGAGATTGTAGATCGCTACTAAGTGGATCGTCCCAAGAAAGCTTCTGCTTCCAGAGGTCTTGGACGAAGATTTTGGCTGCGATTATTATTGGACTAATTAATCCGATTCGATCGAAAATTCGAGCCAAATCAGAGAGGACAGTCCTTTTGTAAACTTCTGTACGATTCCACAAGGGAACCTTGAATTTAAAGCAGTCCAATCTGGGCTCCCAGACTAATCCCAGTGTTTTGATAACGGTACTAGCACTTTCTAAGTCGACGGATGACCGATCGTCTCTCATATCATGAGGAATATGATCGAGTATTGTTGAGTTATTCGAACTCCACTTTCGTAATGTAATGCCACCATTTTTCAAAAGTCGTGTTAGCTCGTGGTATAATTTAACACCATCTTCCGTGGTGTCGACGCCAGACATCAAATCGTCTACATAAAAGTCACTTGCGAGAACAACTGCGGCATCCGGAAACTTCGCGCCATCGAGTTCCGCGAGCCGCTTCAGACATTTCGTTGCCAGGTACGGGGCGGATGCTGTACCATATGTCACGGTGCACAATTCGAACACGCGAATTGGTTCGTTCGGATGATTCCTCCAAAATATACGTTGCAATCGTCTATCATGTTGTTGAACTTCAACCATGCGATACATTTTTTCAATGTCCGCAATCAAAGCATACCGATGAAACCTGAACCGAAGAATGAGCGAAATCAAATCATCTTGTACAGTGGGTCCAACCATTAAAGCATCATTGAGAGATACTCCGGTTGAACTAGGACACGAAGCGTCAAATACAACGCGTAATTTCGTTGTGGTGCTTTCAGGTTTAATAATACAATGATGTGGAATAAAGTACTGCTGAGAAGTTTCATCATCTGTAACTACCTCTCTCATATGTCCAAGACGATGATACTCCTCGATGAAGTTAATATACATGGTTTTGATCTCTGCATTGGCTGAAAGCCGTTTCTCGAGTGCTAGGAAACGCTTCAGCGCAATTGATTTTGAATCTCCAAGCTGCTTAATTTTAAAGCCTTTTTTTTGGTTATGTGACTATAAATCTTCCACTAGAGTCACGAAGAGTAGTTCGATCAAATGTAGCTTCACATATCGATTCTTCGATGGAGTGTGTGCTTTTCGAGCGACACGATTCCAGCTCCCAAAAGCGTGTTAATATTTCATCAATTCGTTCGATGGTATGGTTTGCGATGACTGATCTAGAATGAATATGTTCTTCTGGTGTTCGTCCACAGACTATCCAGCCAAATTCAGTCTTCCGGATAGTGAGATTGCTTCCCTTCAATTTCATTTGTTCGTCCTTCAGCAGATCGAAAAATAGACCGGCACCAAGTATTACATCAACGGCGCCAGGTTCATTAAAATGTGGATCGGCAAGGTCTATTTCTTGAGGTATATTCAAGCTGTCGGTGCGAATCTTTGATGCTGGCAGATCCACCGTAACTTGTGGAAGAACATAAAACATTTCTTGCATTGAGAAGTTCGAAATTCTAGATTTTACAAGTGCGATGACAGATTGGTTGCATGCTTTTGTAGACTGTCCAATCCCACTCACGGTAATGAGTTCCCGAGAGCGTTTGAATTTGAGCTTTTGTGACAAGTTCTCAGACATAAAACACATCTGAGAGCCGCTATCGAGCAAGGCTCTAGCGTGTGTATTATTTCCAAATTGGTCTTCAAGCACCACGACTGCGGTTGCAAGTAGAACCGATCGTGATGACTTGGTTTCGTTAGCAAAGAGGGCAATGTTATGACTTACAGGAGTGTCTCTGGGAGGTGGCGTCTGTCTGTGCGTGCTTTGAGAAACAATGGGTAAGGAAGTGCTGGTGGATCGATTGGTTGAATGTTGAAAAACGTTGGTGTTCTGTGGTTGATTATGACTTTGCACATTCGGTGATGTATGGAACGGTTGCTGGTGACGTGGATTCATCTGAAGTCGTCTCATCGGTTGTGCTGGTTGAGCTGGTGGGCTTTGATGTGTTGCTAAGTGCAGCAGAGTATGGTGTTGCTGTCCGCAGATGCGACAGGAACCTCGTGAACATTCTCTGGACATGTGTCCTCTGGAAAGACAATTGAAGCATAATTGATTCGCCTTTACGACATTTCTCCTCTCTTCCACCTTCATAGTCGTAAACTTCTTGCATTGGAATGTTCGATGTTGTGTGTCTCCACAGAATGAACAAGCTGTCTGAACACCAGCGTGGCTGATAATGTTGCGTAGCGGTTTTTTGGTTTCTGATGACTGTATGTATCTCGAACCAAGAGACTGAAGAACGATGCAATGGTTTTTTAGAAACTCTAGCAACTTCTTGAACTCAGGAACATCTCGAGATCGATGCTCTGTTTCCCACATTCGCAATGTTGATGAGTCTAGCTTACTCGTTAACATGTGGCCTAAAATCGTACCCCAATTCGTAGTGGATTCTCCAAGTTTATCCAACATTTGCAAGTGTTTGTCAAATTCACTGACCACATAGTTCAAATTTTCGAAACCTTCCTTTTTGATGGGGTTGATAGCAAACAAGGCGTCCAAGTGGGATTTCACCAGTAATTTTTTATTTTCATAACGAGATTCCAACGAATTCCACGCTATCGAAAAATTAGCCGCGGTTAATTCGATCGATCCGATTTCCTGGAATGCCTCCGCTGTTAACGACGTACGTAAATACGTAAATTTATCAATGTCAGAAAGTTGGCTATTGTCAATGATAAGATTACGGAAAGTATCCCTGAATGATAACCAATCTCGCAAATTTCCACTGAATGTTGGAAGTTTTAACTCTGGCAGCTTGACTCGCACTGCCGGAGCTGAAAACTGTTGAACAGGCGTTGATAAAAGAACTGTAGATGAACTAGATCCCGCTGGGGATTGAAAAGCTTGCATGGATTGTTTCAGAGAGAAGTATTCATTAATGAAACTCTTGAGGATTATTTCATTTTCCTTTTCTCGTCGTCGATCATGAGCTTCTACGGTTTCATCAACTTCCTGATACTCATCATCACCATCGATGTCTTCCAGAAGAAGTTCAATTTCTGCCCTAGTACTGCAGAAAGAATCGTAGATCTCATCCAATTTGGTCAACCTAGCCTCCAGTTGGGGCTTGTCTCGACCTTCATGATAATTTCGCACAAACTCCTTTATTGTATCCACCACATGTCTCAGTTGTCGCTCCTTTTTCTGGAGCATTCGGAGATCCTTATTCGTCATTATGAATAACCATACAATTGATTTTTATTGTAATCGACGAAAATGCGCGCAAAGGATCAACAACCAACAATCGAATCGAAATAAATATGATGAGTACAATATAATTCAACCAATGGACATCAATAACCTTCCCAATAAATTAAATAGACATACAATATCGATATCTATAATTTTATTTAATTAATTTTGGAGCCTGTTCCAATTGTATTTGTTCTACAATGGCGGACTCTTTGTCGACGCTTTATTGTTTCACACAATAGATGTAACTGAAGGGCTTTGTTTCTATTGTGATATTGTTATAAAATTGCGGACTCTTTGTCAACGCCGTATTGTTCAACACAATGGAGATGATTAGAATGGCCGACGCCTGACCATGCATTCAGAACGCCACCTCAGACAAACCTGACCCTCTTGCAACTTATCTGAATAGTCCAACAGCGAAAATCCTGACGCGAATGACTTCTCACGTCCGATATCCAGGGTATTGCAGCAGACCTCCGCTCGCTGATATGTGTCTTCCGTCAGGTATATGGACTCGTCGCGTTTCTTGGAACCTTATGTCGGTAACGCCGTATATGCAAGCACTTTGAGTTTCTCACGACACTTAACGTAGATTCACGCTTACTAAGTCTCTTCGAAATCCGGTTCGAAGGACCAAACAAAAATGTACAATCTTCGATAAATAGGTCACTGGATTACGGTTATAGTCTGATCGTTACGAGGGTTTTATTGGAACTGATCTAAATTAACTGAGTGCGGGCCCTAGTCATCTGAGTCGGGCCTTACTGTAGAAAACTACTGCTACTACTATTCCTTATCATAGTAGATAGTTTAAGTGAGAGTGAGTTCCTCCGCTCTCGCCATCATCAGTAAAGCTGATGATCGGTGCAGAGTGGGTTCGGTGGTAGAAAGCTTTCCTAATATTATACAGTATCTTTGCTCGGGTTGTTCTAGAATGTTCGCTATAAACAATAGACCTTATATTATAGCAATAGAATTTTTCTATCCCTGTCTGATACCTTTCTAGAAAAGTCAGTTTGTTCTCTGGTGAATTGTTATTGTTTGGACATCGCTTTTGAGGTAAGTTGATTGTTTGAAATAATACCTTTGATTTCCAATTTACTTTTCAGGTAATTGTGTACCATTTGGAGCTCTTGGACAAAACTGAGGTAAGTAACAATTCATTTAAATAGCTAATCCTTATTGTTGTTTTTTTCAGATGAGCTGTGTTTTGTGTTTAGTTTAGTGTTTTCAAGTGTAATTATTTTGTTGTGAATAAAGTGTGAAATTAGAAAAAAAATACTTTTAACCCTCCTGTATTCTCGCGCAAGATCATAACTCGTATACTCACGCAGGGTGTCACAGACCGAAAGTAGAACTTCTCTGTAATACAGGGGAACTTCGATATAACGTACCCTCGATATAACGTACACATTTTCAAAGTCGAAAGGAATAATTTTTTTAATATTTTTTTTCTGAAAGAACAATAAATTATTTGTATTTTGATACTAAAGCTTGTTTTGACCCTTTAACCAATCCAGAAATACAATTGTTTTGTGATTCCGGATTCTAAATGAATCTAACTTTATTCAACAGTACGAATGGAAACATCATGAGAAAGATTAGCTTCGTCTTCTAGTTGAATTTATTCCTAAACCTTACTTAAACAGAAACACAATAAAGTAATATAAGCTAAGTTTGTGGGTTTTTTATTATGCTTCGATATAACGTACAATTCGATAGAATGTACAATTTTGAAAGCAAAATGTACGTTACATCGAAGTTACCCTGTATTGCTGTTGTGTACTTTTTAGGTTATTGGTGCCGTCATCCCGGATTAAATTAATCGAACGTACTAATGAAAAAAATAAACTGAAATTTCTGAGGGTATTATTTAATTAAATATAACTCATAACTTTTCTATATGACACGTAAAATAATCATCTTCGTTAGTGGTTTTCATCGCTTATTGAATTGCATAAAAATGTATATATTTATTTCTGAACAGAATTTTTGTTTCCATTAGAGCATCGCGATAAGTTGTTTTTGAAACCCTAGTTTGTTTTATTTGAGAACCCGTTAAAGTTCTATCGGAATCGGCCCACGGCTACAAATTCCATGATTTTTGTGAACTAGCTTATTTGTGATGACCTATATATACGACCTCATTGACCTATCTCGGATATATTCCGAATCAGGTTTCCGAGGGATGTGAACACTTTATGACTAGAACCAAGTTCCACCATGCGACATATGGAACTTCATGGTTTGTCAATACTAGCTCATTGGTGATCATTTCAAGGGTTTTAGGCTACATTAAGACAACCCGGACGGTCTCCGGATGACATACTGCTCAAACTTTCGATTGAAATATGAGAAATTCACGACTACACCTTCAGGCGGATTAAATCAATTTGATATCATCAAACCCTTGTATTACCATTTATCTTTCCATAGGTGAAGAATTCAGTGTATTTCTATACATTTTCGTGCTCATAATACAGAAAATATTTTTAAAAATAGATTGATCCGCTAAAAAAAATCCAAACTAACGTTTAAGGGAATTTTTCAACAAAACATTTCCTAAAGTTTTGTGACCTTGGCACCAGTTTTGGCACTGGTTTTAAAAATAATAGGGTATAGATTGAACAAAACATTTAGGAAATGTATTGGAACTGTATCTATTTGAAGAAGAGAGTATGATTGAATGAAAAAGCCCCATTGGGATCGCAGCAAACAATCTTTGTGATTATGGCGATGGCTACCACGACATCGAGCATGTTGTCTGGTCGTGTATCCGGTTTCATGCTGCCCGCTCTCAGCTTTTCGGAGCATTGAGGGCACTAGGCAGACAATCGGTTATCCCCGTCCGGGATATCCTAGGTAGCCGCGATCCTGATCTTTCGTAACATTGAAATCGTAACAATGTTGATGAACACTCAATTCTTAAATCTATTCGTATATTTACGTTTCAACTTATTCTACTGTTTATAGCAAGGGGACGAATTACCCGCAAAGGAAGGAAAGGAGAGATCCAACTGTTCTGTTATTAGCAAATTGTTATTATCTATAAAATGTATCACCTGACCTTTCACAACAAGTTCTAACAGTATTCTAATAAATATGTGCAGCGTGTTAATACGGCGGTACTTTTCGGTTATATCCGTCTCATTAACTTTGGGGATTGGAATTACAAGGGATTCACTCTAAGCCTTTGGCACGTGCCCAGTTCGTAAAGATTCATTGATTAGGTCCAGCACATCGTGTCCAATGCCATGAAAGCAATCTTAAATCTCTTTCGCGTTGATATATGTGTTGGTAAACGAAAAACCCAAACAAGGAATGGTCCGATTTGAGCCGTTTTTATTTTGTTGTATACGTTTTTTCCAGTAGATCAATGTTATGTTATAGTTGAAATTTTGAAATTTTATCAAACATGTATTCCATGTATCGGAGAAACCTGTTATTTATTTGCAAATGAATCAAGAATCTTGAGATAAAATTACTTGAGATAAAGTTTTGGTAGAAGTATTTGGAAAATAATAGTAACGAATTATTGATTTCTCGGTCTGTGAGACCAGTACGCGAGTATAGGTGGGTTGAGAAAGAAAATTTTAAGAAAAATTAACTTCAAGTGAAATTTTTTTTTTTAAATGGTTATGTAGAAACTCGATACTACTCAAGATAAACATAAAAAAAAACAAACGAAATAAGTGTAAAACATTTATTTATTAGGATTAGGATTATCTTTTATTAATTTTTTTCTATTTCAAAATTTTTCAACTTGAAAATCTAGCCATAATGACTACTAAAACTTTAAGTTTTACTGCATGAAATATAACACTTTTTTTTATTGTTTGTAATCTGGAATTGAATGCATTTTTTGTACTGCATAAATTTGTAATTGTAAATACGTATGTTCTTTTTCTCAGTGTTAATTTTTTAACAAGAGATTTTTCAGCTTTTTATGAAACTCGTAAATGTATCATCCAACGAATGATCCAAAAAGTTATACGCATATCTCTGGCAAACTTCCAAACTCAACCGATTCGTTGACGCCTCCACTCTTCGAACAACATGTTTGTCGGCTCTACGGTAGTAAATATTCACATTTTTTTCGTGACTGCCATCACGCTACAAACTTTGCTCGAACGTGACACGTGGCTGCGTGCGTATCAATCACAACGGGACAAAAATCAAAACATCTATCCCCATCCTACTGTATCGGCTCTGCTTGGAGGATGTTTGGTGATGCACAGCACATATCGTCAATAGGTTATCCGCCGAAAATGTAACGGTCTGAACGCACTCCGATGGAAACGATGGAAACGCCCAGAGTTATGACGCTAGCGTTCGCCACTCTAGCGTATCCCTTTCTCATACCTCGGCGGATAACTTCTAGACGCCGTTAGTTATATTTATTTATCGCTAGCCTATTTACTCGGAGCTCGGATAAATGGTACAGAGTTTCGCCAGTAACAATAACAACTGGTGCTCTGGCAGACTGTAGAAGTGGAATCGTAAAATTTACCACGAGATTTACTCGGCAGGAAAGCATACCGTGGTATCCTTTCCACCTTTACGCGAACGGGCTCTAATTGGGATTGAAATGCGGCGCAACTTTGTTCCCATTGGAGCGAGTGTAAACATCGGTAAATGGAGTTATTTCAATTATCAGTACAATAACGACCACGATGATAGCTTGGAAACTGCGTTTCCGAACAGCAACAGTCTCAGAGCTCAATAAATGGTCTCATTAATAGGATCCAACTCGATTGGATGCTTCCAAAGGGTGTTTATCGATTGTGGCTACCTGTTTTAATATTTCCCGATTTTGGTTGATTCCAATTCTTCTTCAAATATTCAACGCACAATTTGCATGTATGAACCCCCCGACGGTAATTACAATCTCACCCCCGCAGCAACAAATGTTCGCGAAACACTGAGAAGTACACGGCTATAAGGCTTAGTATGAGAACCCACCCATCGGTGGAGATCATATGCAATAAACCTAATTTCCGTCATGGAATGGCTTCCGTGGAAAAGCGATTACACTTATGTGCCGATAGAGCCCTCCAACAACAGAGGCAGCAGCAGCAGCAGCTGTTACCGTAATGGATACCATTGCCAGTTTGTGTTAAAACTCGTAGTATTGGATTTGTTGAGTGGGGTGCGGTGATTTGAAATGTGCAACCGCTGGCTGCAACGAGAGTGCTCTTCGGTGGGTGAGAATTGTACCTTTTATTAGTGCAGTTTTCAGCACTTTCAAGAACGAACACTAGACAAATCATCATACACTTTCAAACCACTCGAAGTTAGTGAATTTCAACTTCTATCACATTTTCACGCAGAGTTTCACACTGCTGATCATCGGCTTGGCGCTTAAAAAAAATCGAGCTACAAAAAAAACTAGGCCACCTAAAATAGGGTGCGTCACAAAATACCGTCAAATGCTCTGAGGGAGCATGAGGATGAGATATGATATTGCTTAGGTCACCCCGTAAAAAGCCACGTTTATTGGAGAATCTGTGTTAAAAAACCGCTTAAAATATCTGGGTGTACTACATACGATATTCAGGCACAAAAAAAGTCACTGCCCCGAATAATTTCAATGTAAAACATGGATTAAAAATCTGTTAAAAATATTTGATTCGGAAGCGATTTTCAGTTGTGAAGGACAACGTTATTTTTTTCCTATGATCGAATCTACGAATCAGGAACTGTGCTTAAAGGGTGACTCTATCGCTTTTTTTTTTTTTATTAATCCGATTATTTTTACAGGCTCAGTTACATAAGTTTAATGGAGCCAAACTCTTAACTATATTTCAACTAGCATATATCAACATGTTGTTTCCTTAATTCTATGGTTAATGAAATAGGAAACCGATTACTCGCGGTCGACTCGAGTTTAGAAGGGTGACACATTTTCATTAGGAAAAGGATGGGATGTAAGGAGATGTGTGTTTACACTCGCACTCACATTCACATTCACATTCACATTCACATTCACATTCTCATTCACACTGACACTTCACACTCAATTCTTAAAACTATCCTTACATCTAATATGTATTTACAATTTAACTTATTCTAATGTTAGTAGGAAGGGAACCGATAGCTCGCGAAGGACGAAAAGGAGGGGAAAAGGATGTATGAACAATCACACTCGAAGATCGATAACTTTAAGGAAAACATATATTTGGGACATGTAATCAAGGTCTAACCGAGCCAACACATCTCTCACCGGCACATTGGACTGCTTTCCTCCAGCCCGAAGGGAGTTTTCAAAATTCGATCTGGCGACAAGATACAACTCGCACGACCAAACAACGTGTTCGATGTCGTGGTAACCATGGCCACAACCGCAGAGATTGCTGTCGGCAAGATTAAAACGAAAAAGCAGCGCGTCTAACGAACAGTGATTGGACATGAGTCGGGAGAAGGTGCGAATAAAGTCCCGACTCAAGTCCAGACTTTTGAACCACGGATTGAGGCTAACCTTAGGGATAATTGAGTGGAGCCACCGGCCCAATTCATCTTCGTTCCATTTGCGTTGCCAGTTAACGATGGTATTTTTACGAACTAAAGAATAAAATTCATTGAAGGCGATTTGACGCTGATAAATTTCGCCTTCAATTGCACCTACCTTTGCTAATGAGTCAGCCCTCTCATTACCCGGAATTGAGCAATGTGAAGGGACCCAGACAAAGGTAATGACATAACAGCGTCTGGATAAAGCACTCAAAATTTCTCGTATTCTCTCAAGGAAGTACGGCGAGTGCTTTTCCGGCCTCACTGAACGGATAGCTTCGACAGAGCTCAGACTATCCGTTACAATGTAATAGTGTTCAACAGGTCGTGAGGCGACGCTGTCCAGCGCCCAGTGTATTGCTGCCAATTCAGCAATATACACTGAGCAAGGATACTGAAGACTGTGTGAGGTGCTAAAAAAATTGTTGAACACTCCAGATCCTGTGGACTCATTCATAGAGGACCCATCAGTAAAGTACATATTATCACAATTGACACGCCCATACTTTGCTTCGAAAATCGTAGGAACGATCCCCGATCGATGATAATCTGGAATTCCATGGATATCCTGCTTCATGGACAGATCAAAATGCACAGAGGAATTGATGTAGTCAGGAAAACAAACACGGTTGGGAATATACGAAGAAGGATCAACCTGCATGGAGACGAATTCATGATATGAGCTCATGAATCCAGAATGAAAATTTAGCTCGATCAGCTGCTCAAAATTTCCGATCACCAATGGGTTCATAACCTTACACCGGATGAGGAACCGAAGAGATAATAAATTGAAGCGATCTTTTAGTGGGAGTACGCCTGCCAAAACCTCGAGGCTCATGGTATGCGTTGAGGGCATACATCCCAACGCAATACGGAGACAAAGATACTGAATTCGCTCGAGTTTAATGAGGTGTGTTTTGGCAGCTGATTGAAAACAGAAACTGCCATACTCCATCACTGAGAGAATAGTTGTTCGATACAACATTATAAGATCTTCGGGGTGGGCTCCCCACCAGGTGCCGGTAATTGTACGGAGAAAGTTTATTCTTTGTTGACATTTTTTACTCAGATACCTAATATGGGCCCCCCAAGTACATTTGGAGTCGAACCAGACCCCAAGATATTTGAATGACATAGCATGAGTGATCGGTTTACCCAAAAGTTGAAGCTTTGGTTTTGCTGGTCTATGCTTCCTAGAAAAAACCACCATCTCTGTTTTCTCCGTGGAGAATTCGATCCCTAGCCCAATGGCCCAGGTTGAAAAATTGTTCAAAGTATCTTGTAAGGGTCCTTGCAGGTCGGATTCGTTTGATCCTACGACAGACACCACTCCATCATCTGCAAGTTGTCTTAGGCTGCAATTTTGTGTAAGGCAATTGTCGATGTCGCTTACATAGATGTTGTACAAAAGGGGGCTTAAACATGAGCCCTGGGGGAGTCCCATGTAGGAGACCCGACTTACTGTCGAATCCCCGTGAGAAAAATTCAAATGTTTCTCACAAAGTAAGTTATATAACATATTATTCAATAGAGGCGGCAGACCCCGAGAGTATAATTTGTCTGACAGGACCTCTATTGAAACTGAATCAAAGGCCCCCTTTATGTCCAAGAATACTGAAGCCATTTGTTTTTTTTCGGCGTAAGCCATTTGAATTTCTGAAGAAAGCAACGCAAGACAATCATTTGTCCCCTTGCCCCTGCGGAACCCATATTGTGTATCTGAGAGTAGGCCATTCGTTTCAACCCATCGATCAAGGCGAAACAAGATCATTTTCTCCAACAATTTCCGTATACAAGACAGCATTGCTATTGGGCGGTACGAATTGAAGTCGGACGCGGGTTTTCCAGGTTTTTGAATAGCTATAACTCGTACTTGTCTCCAATCATCTGGAACAATATTATGTTCCAGAAACCGATTGAATAAATTCAACAAGCGATGTTTCGCCACATCAGGGAGGTTTTTCAACAAGTTGAACTTAATTCGATCCGATCCCGGAGCAGAATTGTTACATGAAAGGAGAGCAAGAGAGAAT
The DNA here is from genome assembly GCF_029784135.1 of Toxorhynchites rutilus septentrionalis. Classification (NCBI taxonomy): domain Eukaryota; kingdom Metazoa; phylum Arthropoda; class Insecta; order Diptera; family Culicidae; genus Toxorhynchites; species Toxorhynchites rutilus. The sequence goes on from NC_073745.1 coordinate 47,584,735, forward strand.
TCTACCATCGAAAACTCATAATCAAGATCGCACCTATCTTGTGGTATATTTCGAACAATTTTTTGCACGGGAGCGGAATCGGGACAAACCTTTCGTGCAAAATTCAAAATCCATCGATGTGAATATTCTTCGCTTTCGTTCGTTGAAGAGCGATTTCTCATGTTTCGAGCCACTTTCCATAATTTTTTCATTGACGTTTCTCGTGACAAACCTCCCACGAAATTTCGCCAATAAGCACGTTTTTTCCCTTTGATCAAATTTTTGAACTGATTCTCAAGGGCTAAATACGTTTGAAAATTTTCAGGAGTTCCACGTTTCCGAAAAGCTTTAAATGCATTCGATTTTTCTATATAAAGCTTGGAACATTGGCTATCCCACCATAGATTGGGAGGCCTTCGGGAAATGGTGGAACCTGGAATGGGTTTCGTTTGAGCGCGAACTGCGCTGTCATAGATCAAACGAGAAAGGAAGTTATACTCCTCCAATGGAGGTAAACCATCTCTGGAATTGATGGCTAGAGCAATCGCGTCCGCATATTTTTTCCAGTCAATGTGTCTTGTGAGGTCATATGCCATGTTTATAGATTCAGAAGAATTCGACCCAATGGTGATGGAAATTTTGATTGGCAAGTGATCACTACCGTTGGGGTCCTGGATTACATTCCACTTGCAATCTAACGATAGTGAATTCGAGCAAAGCGAGAGGTCAAGAGCACTTGGGTTAGCAGGAGGTTTAGGAACACGTGTTGTTTCCCCAGTATTCAAAACGGTCATATTGAAGCTGTTACAAAGGTCATATATCAACGATGAACGATAGTCGTCGTACTGTTCCCCCCAGGCAGTTCCGTGAGAGTTGAAGTCTCCCAAGATCAATCGTGGCTCAGGAAGAAGTGAGCACATGTCAACAAGTTGCTTGCGGCTAACCGCAGCTCTCGGAGGCCAATACAAGCTGACAATACAGAGGTCTTTTCCTCTGATGTTTGCATGACAAGCAACAGCTTCAATCCCTCCAATAGGTGGAAGGTCAATTCGAAAAAATGAGTGGCACTTATTGATCCCCAATAGCACCCCTCCGTATCTGTCATCACGGTCCAAGCGTATAATATTGAAATCATGGAAAGAGAGATCATCTCGCGAAGAAAGCCAAGTTTCGGACAGAGCAAAAACATCACAATTGAATTTATGAATTAAAAATTTGAATGTATCCAATTTAGGGATGAGACTACGACAATTCCACTGTAAAACAGTGATATCTCCGACCTCTCTATTTAAATTAGACATCAAGAGAGATAATCATTGCAAGGAGGGGCCATGTTTGCATCAATTGTTGCAAAATTGTCTTTAATACTGGAAGCATTGAGATGACAATGGTTCTGATGGAGTCGGAAACATTAAAACACTTGAAGATTTGATCCAGAAGGTCAGACAACTTTATAAATCCCGATTGGGAAGTTGAACTGGACGAAAAAATAGGGACAGTTGGGGTTTTTGATGTTCCCTCGAGTGCTGGGTCGTTCGAAGGTGAACTATTCCCACGGAAGCCAGGAGGAACCTGATTTTGCTTGTCCGCGGCACTCGATTTTTTAGGCAAGCTAACAGGGGGTATCACCGGGGGGACTTGTTCTTGAACTTTGGGAGTGGTCACATTCTTGCGCCGGGGATTCCCTTTGGAAATAAACGGTGTGTCCCCGCTAGCTGTGTCCGCTTCCATTTCATCAACTGGCAACGAGGAAAAAGTATTGTGTGTTGAGATTGGTTGTTGTTGTTGTTGAGTCAGTGGAGAAGCGCCCTTTAAAATTTCCGCAAATGTGCGCTTCGAGCGTTCCTTTAAAGAGCGCTTCTGTTTCTCCCAGCGACTCTTATAAGTTTCACAAGCTGAGAGCGCGTGTGGAGTTCCCCCGCAATATGGACATTTATGCTCAGTCGCACTGCAGGATTCCCCCACATGTTGCTCTCCGCAAGTTGCACAGCGCTCCTTGTTGGCACAATAATCTGAAGTGTGACCAACTGACTTGCATTTGTTGCAAGTCATGGGCTTTGGCACAAAGAGTCGCACCGGTAGTCTCAATTTGTCCACCATAACGTAGTCAGGGAGAGCGGAACCAGCAAAAGTTACTCGAAACGAGTCGGACGGCGTGAATTTAGTTTCTCCCCCTTCCTGGGAGACTTTGCCTAATTGGCGACAGTCCAAGATCTCGACTTCCATCGATGGGAGCTTCTTGAACTTTCCATTTCCTTTTTTAATAAATTCACACGTCAGACCCGTTTCTGTAATCACTCCCGCAATTTCTACGTTATGGCAGGGCACGTATGCGCGATATTCTAAAATGAACCGCTTGTCGACAACAATCTCGTTAGCTTGCTTCCAATCAGCCACGACAACACGCAGTTTGTTCGGGCGAACCTTGGAAATTTCGACTACGGAGGAATAATTTTTTGTCAAATCTTTCATGATCTGAATGACATTCAGAGATTTTCCTTTAGGTTTAGGTCGGAAGAAAACAACCCATGGGCCAGTTCCAGTTTCATTTTCTGGATAAACCTTGACACGGGGTGGAGACACAACAGGAGAGGAAAGTGGGGTCGATTGTTGAGCGGAAGCGGAAACAGCAGGATTGGGTGGCGTGAACGGGAGTTCAGTGGGAGCGGGAGCGTGAGGGGGAGCGAGAACGGGAGTGGGAGCGAGAAGGAGAGCGAGAACGGGAGCGAGAGGAGGAACGGTAGCAGGAGACTGAGGGGGTGAAGAGGAGAGGTTTGCAAATTTTCTTGAGGGGGGCTTGTTTAGGTGGGTTAATTCCTCCCCCGAAAAGACTTCTTCTGAAGGGGGAACGCGTTTAAGCGACTTCCCACCTCCCGTAGATGTGGAGGGATAGACAGTGGATTCAATCTCCATGTCAACGGGTTCTCCGCATTCTGCCATATAAAGTGGCAGATAAAGTTTTTCAGTGATTTCTCAATCTTTTTTTCTGATTATTTCTTAAACTAAAAACCTTAATCTAATAAAAAATATACTTATATCGCACACCCGTGCGGTTGAATTAGAACGGTTCCCAGCGAACCGCGTGTCGATCGTACAGCACAGCTGCAACGGTGTATGGCTCCACAGTGCGATGATGATTTCGATGACGATGATATGGCGATAAACACGCCAGCACACAGCGCCCGCGATGCAGGTCTTCTTCCTTCCGCTTTGTTTGCTTCACACTATTGCTGTCCAAAAATCCCGTTTGGGTGAAACAATTATTTCACCAGCAGCGAAAGTAACGGTATCACAACAGTATCACAAGATAACGGTATCACCAGACGGGAGAAAATACACCCGGCGGCCTCGACTTCACGAAGACGAATGACTCTATCGCTTATCTCGAGACATTTTGTTGGTTTGATTTGAAATCGTGCTATTGACGAATTTCACGCCAACTCGACTGGCCGTTGACAGCACCATCACAGATAGCAGCGAAACGTTGTGGATGTAAAGACATGGGTCATTTAAGCAACTTTGCATACTTGAATTATTCGAAAAATAATTAGACTACTTTTTGGAAAAAGCCAAATTTTTATTCTTAATTTTTTAGAAAAATTTATAACTTAAAAACTATGATACCTACATAATTTATGTCAAAGAATGAAATGTAGGAAATTTTTGAAATTAAACAAAAAAAATTTTTTTGGAAAAAATATTGCTGAAAAAAAGGTCATTTTAAATATTAAAATTCATTTTTCTTAAAAACGTATTTTTCCTAACTGATCCTACTGATCCTAATTTTGTTTAAAGTCAAGATAGAGATATAGTGTTGTTACGGCGAACCTGGGCGACTGCTGGCGGGCACGGACGATAATACGGTGGAATTCGTTGCGATGATAAACAAGGTCCTTTCCGGGATCTGAGCGTCAATGCGTCGAAGTCCAAATCTTTTATTAAAACCTCACTTTTCGAAATGTACAAGTTTATTCGATAACGTTTCGATCAGAACTGAACGATTCTATCTGCCCAACCTTGACCGCCGTCGGTTTCCCGCGCAACGATCGGGTGGGAGAAAGATAAAGAACGGAAATAGCGACGGATATGGGATTAGTTTTCTAATTTTCAAGCTAGCTATAAAATTGTTTGGCTCAAAATATGTAGTGGGATTCTGAGTTGTACAATTCAAATATGGTTCACAATTTTTCTAATGCTCTAACGTAAGATCTCCAACAAGTGTATTCGACAAAGTTTTAGATCTTATTAAAATATGAACTTTTGTCGAAGACGTCAACTTTCTATCTTTTATAGTTTTTGGAATATAAGTCATCTTTGAATGATTCCTGAAAAAAATAATGTTTCGAAACACTTTACAACTTCAATTTCAATTATCAATTTGTAATGACATGTAATATTATCACGCTCCTCCCGAACAGCATCATTAGCTATGTGGATAGCGTGATCGTGTAAAACAGTCTTGCGTTCCAGCTGGCATTGGTTCGATTCCCGTTGACGTCGTTTGGGCTTTTTCGTGGGTGCATTCCCAAAAAAGATTAAAAAAAGAAAGAGGCAAGGTACGACATGACATGTTTTCTGTCGAAAATGAAATGCTTTCTGACAATGCTAGTTTGGGTGTAGATCTACATTTTAGATATAGAGCATATTAGATATACAATGTATTGTACATTAGAATTAGAAAAAAGTTATTTTTCATTCAGAATTTTCATTTTGAAAGTGCGTTCATTCCTCCTGACAATCCATTATAGTCATTGTCGCCTCCCAAACCTGTGATAGAAAGCTCTTTCATTTCCGCACTAGCACAAACATTTCCCTTATGCTGCTGGCACCTTCTTCGTCGTTGCACAGTTTGATGCAGAGGGCTTCTTCTTCGTTTTTCGCAATATCTTCCATTCATTCTATTCTTGTATCGAGCTGTGCGTGTATGTGTGTGTGAAATCACCATTAGGCATGAATGATGTCCGCTCGTTGTGTTGTGTTTGCTAGCTCGTTCGTAACTATGGTTTCATTCATTTCCATTTTTGTTCTTGAGAGGCTTTAAACTTCTTCAGTTCATTCGCTTCAAGTCCTGAGATGGGCCCTTGTGGAAAGAAACTATACTCCATATTCCTTTTTCACCTATCTTGAGAATGACAATCCACTCCCGTTCGACACTGATGTGGCTTCGATGACCACCAAACGAGAAGTGCCAAATACAGTAAAACCTGTTTTTGTGCGATTTTTGACGTAGAACTACGTCTTTCATTAAGGGTGTCAAATCAGAAAAAGGGTCACGTTTTCATGAAATAAAGTTAACGTTAATAACTATTTTTGCCGCGAACGGATTTTGGCGATTTACATACTAAAGGAATCGGAAATTCCGTAAGATTTGTTTAATATGCTTAACATTAGAATCCCTTGGTTTGTAAATGGTTAAAATTCATGAAAACTTTAAGTGTTTCTATCTAGTGTGAACAGAGCTGTCAATAACGAGCAACTTATCGACGACCAACGGAGGGGAAATCGTAGGATTCAAAGTCTCCGTGAGCAAAGGAAAAGTAGAAGAATAAAGGGGAATTGCCTAACTTGCCTAGAGTATAAACAGTGGATCTCGCTGAGACAAACTTTCATTCGGCATCGGACTGTTGAGCAATCCAGTTCACTTTGCTTTTGCTGCGCTTCGATCTAAGATTGGACCCCACCAGTGGTAATCCAACTTGGATATCGTCGTTTGGTTTTTCTGTTTTTCGCGTTATTCGTATCGTGTGTTTTTTTCCGCGTCAAAAATTGGACGCTTCACGTAGTGTGTGATGAGTAAGAAGAAGAGGAATGAAGGCTCGAGCCCTTCATTCCTCTTCTTCTTACGAACGCATTGCCAGGGGCAATAAAATTTCGAGGCAAGCGTCATCTAATGATGCAGCCGATGTTGGTGCAGTGAATAGCGCTCGCACTGAACAGAGCCCTCGCGAGTGGGACACCGCATCGAATAACAGCGGAGTAGGCGATTTCGGCGCGTCGGTCGAAAATGTAAACGCCGTTACCCAGGCAGCAACCAAAATCAAGCTCCCCCCGCTGGTGGTGAAGGCGATCGCTCTAGACAAACTCATCAGCGAATTCGCATTGCTGGGTGTTACAGCAGAATACAAGCTGTGTGGCATAATTCAGCCTTTTTTCCAAGCAGTTAACATAGTTTGTTTTCCGTCATCATAAGGGCTTCGTTGGTGCCTTTGAGAATGCATCAATGCATTAAACTGACGTTATGGCGAAGCAAGCGTTAAGGTTGTGCGCCGAAAAATTATTTGGGGAATACCAAGCATCTTGAATGTCTTACTGGAATGTTATAAGTTATTTGGGTTCGCGTGCCAGTCGCAAAACAGCCTTCAACTAGGATTGCATTTGCGCTAATATTGACCATAATGAAGCATTGCTACTGCTACTACTCGAAAAGGTTGTTATTAATAAACAGAGTTTATTTCACTTGTTTAGTCACCAAGAAAGAGAATGACGTTCTGGAATTTTGTATGTGATTAGGTTTCGCTTGCCAGTAGCAAAACTTCCTCCACTAAGGGTGACAGCTGCGCTTCTCTCGAGCATGAGAAAGTAATGCAACTTTTTTCGATGCCAGTAATATTAACAGAAGCGTTTCTTTTGAGAATAGCGTAAAATGATGAGAAGTATTTTTTTATTCCTAGTAGTTTCAAGCCACCAATGTATGACTCTGTATGCATGCTAAGGCGAACGCTTGTTTGGCGCTTGGTTTACGTTGTACGAACGATGCCTAGAGGTGCGATTCCTTTGAGGCAATACTAAATAACATGTAGCATGATATTTGATACTTGCAAGTGTTGTCATTGTTGTTGTTTCCATGCGGTGCCAAAGATAGATTGATGTAATTATGAGATGTGGAATAATGGTGCTGGTGCAACATGTATATAACCGAGTCTATTTCAATTGCGAAAAAGGCCACCGGAATAGCGTTCGAGGTATGAAATAAATTGCGACATACGATCAGCTAGTATATTGTTTTGCGAGGGCATGGATGAATCATCAATCAATTATCGTCAACTGATTCTACAATGAAAAATCCATTTCAGAGATTGTTCTACTAAGCAGTTGTTTCTAATATTTCACAACATCATAGAATAATATCCGAAGGTATGAACATGCGACTTATATCAAATAACAGTGTAGTTCTACGTCAACAATGCGGTCGTATCTTGGACACAACCTCCTATAATTATTTTTTTTGTGTGGTTTTCTGTTCTTGTGCGGTTTTTTTGTGCGATTTTTTTTGTGCGGTGTATGAAAAGAAGTATTTTTTACGAAGTTATCGTCCATTTAGTTTTTTTCGATGGTTTATATGCATTTCAGTGCGAAAAAAAGTATTTTTGCGTCTCAATTATCCACTTCTGAAATCATTCCCCTTCTTCCATCAAATGCTCTAAGTTTCTCTAAGTTTTTGCATGACATGATATCTAAAGGCGCGTCCACATTATGCCGAATGATGCCGATCGGCCTGTACCATGCGGCATATTCGGTTCGTTATGTAATGTGGACGCCCCATCGGGTGCACGAAGCCGAAGGCCCATCGGATGCACGAAGCCGTCACGAACACACGACGCACAATGTCGTCAACGCTAATTTACTTCGTTTTGTTTTGGTTCGACTTTCTCGAACCGGACCCACTTGTTTCGGGTTGAATTCGGTTTGATTCGAGTCGGTTTTCGGCACGTCGGCAAGCCCGGCCGGTACGTCCACATTTAGTCGGCTTTACCGGGCGGCCAAGGCCGATTGGCGTAATGTGGACGCGTCTTAACAGCATCATGTTTCGGCATGCAACTGAAAGCACAAAACAGTACGCGCAACCGAAGAGCAACGGCGGTGGATTTGAGTTATTTTCTCGGGGGAAACTTTTTTTGTGCGGTCCGTATCTACCGCACAAAAAATTTTATTTTCAAAATATGTACCGAACACGGTTTTTTAAAGCTACCGATGATTACACGATTTTTTTTATGCGGTTCCTATCCCCCGCACAAAACAAGGTTTGCCTGTAAGTTGAAAACGGGCAGAAAAGCACACAAATCTGCAAAACAAATGTATAGAAAAAGAAGAATGCTCCCAGTTTGCATCAATTTAAACCATTTAAGGACTAGGAAATTGTAATATATAGCATATAAGAAAAATCTTAGAGAATTTTCGGTTCGATTGGTATGCAAATCATCAGAATTCGTTCGCTGTGAAAATAGTTATTAACAATCAATATTTACGAAACCCAAATCAAATGTTTCTGCAAGCACTTTAAAAAAAAGACTAGCTCATTAGATTCAGTTTGACACGTCGATCATCTAAACAGGTTCAAGCAGTTCAAAAGTTATAAATTTTGGAAAAAGTTATTTTTGGAAAAAAAATCGGGCCACCCGAAAATGAAAAAAGCATCCTGATGAAAAAATGTAAAACAAAATCGTGTCTAATATTTTGCGATAAAGAATAAAACTACAAATTTTTACGAAAATCTGAGAGCCACTATATCGATTTGGCATGGAATGGCTGTACACGGATTTCACAGTTTGGTTTCAAAGCTGAAAATGAACTAGGTTCAACATCTTCATAAAAGCTCTATAGATTAGGAGTTGATTTTTCAAATGCTATCGTCAGATAGTTTTTCACCAGAACATAATCTTTTATCGCTGGTATAGCTTATCTAATATGATTGCTGTCACAAAATAGCAACATATCGTTCTGTTTTGCTTCCGGATTCAATACTAATAATCGTTATTTCTTTATTAATTCTCCCATACTCGCGCATACGGTCTCGTAGACCGAGAATCTATAATTTTGTTCTGAGGAGGCTGAATTAAATGACTTAAAAAACAGAATGAAGTTGAAGAAAGAACAAATTTCTGGAGTTTTTTCATCCTATTTTATCTTTTTCTTCAAACACATACCAATAACGTCTATACATACATAATAGCAATTTTTCAGAGACACGCACAGTCTGTGACATCGTGCGCGAGTATACGAGTTATGATTTCGCGTGCGAGTACAGAAGGGTTAAGAGAGTATTTTAGTCTAAAATACTCAAAGAAATAACTGAACATTAAAAACTCAAGAATATTCCCTCGTAAAAAATATACTTTTATTATTTTACTATTAAAATATAGTTATGAGTTTGGCTTCTTTAAACCTATGTAACTGAGCCTGTGAAAATAAACGAATTAACAAAATAAAAATTATTTTACTATTTTTAACAAATTGGAAATGTTGTAAAATCTGTGCATAAAACAATTTTTCATTTCTATTTTGTATAAAAAATATGTTTCACTTGTCCAAGATTCATACCGTAGCGGCATGTTCACTGATTAACACTTTCCCGTACAACATCGAGTATTACTCGTGGTGCACTTGCATAACATAGGGCGCTAGAAAACTCCGCAGAGTAGTGAAATCACTTGATTTGTAACGTATTGAATAATAAAGGACTGGGTTAATGATCTATTGCGTTTATTTATTTCGCATAACCAGAAGGACTGAAATCGTAAACATCATGGCAGTTTTTTCCCTACGCCCCAAACTTTTTTGAGTATTTTTCTTTCGTTTTTTTAGTCTATAAGCATTAAACATTGCCTTAGTCTGTCTAACTCCCACTAACCACTGACCATGTCACTCCACTTCTAGTGATGAGGCACGAGGTTTTTTCAAACTCTGAACTAATAAAACGAATACTAATTTTGGTATACATAATTCTATTATTATCTTTTAAGAACACAAAAGAATTTTTTTATACAACATGGAAATGAAAAATTGTTTTTAGCACAGTCTTTTAGTCTATAGGCACAAAGCATTAGTCTATAAGCATTAGACACTGCCTTAGTCTATCTAGCTACAGACGACGCCAGTTTGATACTGCACAATCGTACGATCGAATGACGAGACTTCACCAAAAGATATAAGTTCGAGCTCTACTGTCATCTTGAAAAATAAATTTTGTCAAAAATCGACACCCTGAGACTTCATTTTTTCGGAATACGAAACGAAACGTATGATTTAGCGTGCCAATGAAAATCGTTATATCGATTTTTCATACGGGTCTTACTGCGAGATGTTAATTTGCAAGATAAAATACTCTGTGCAAAATCTTAGCTAATTCGGACTACGTTTACTAGTGTTGCAGATGTCAAAATTTTATGTTTTCTGAAAATCGAAAAAATCACCCAAGGGGGTGAAATCGGGGTTTTCCAAAAAAAAATGTTAATGACAAATTTTGATTACCTTATTTTTAAAAGTATAAAATTAGCGCTTTATCATATGTAACTACTTTTTCGAAGACAGTTTTTGTCGAGAGAATAACTGTCGAGCTGTAGACGCTAATTTCCACTTAAATGCACCTTCGAGACTATTGTGTATTGTTATGGTGAGAAAAAGTCTTGAACTTTTTGAATACTTTGAGAGAAAGTTCGAACAAAAATTGCTCCCATCGACATTGTTGTTAGTCCAATTGAGTTTCGCGTTTGCGGAATTAAGCTTCGTGTTCCGTTGGTTATCAGTCAAATCATTTCATTTGATACCGATATTGAGGGGATTGCAAAAAATAAATAGTCCACCATTTATTGGCGGGAACCTTTTTGAAATTATGTTGTTTACTATGTTTTGTGTTCTCCAAGTCAAGCCATTCAGCCATTTTTAGCGGAGGCCAAATTGAATTTTTGAAGATCATTGTTTACGCAGTGACAGTAGAATTAAAGGTGTCTTCCAAATTTCAGATCAATTAGTTATTTGGGGACTGCGGCCATCTTGGATTTGGATTTTTCATGATCTACTATGTTCTACTAGTCGAGCACTTTCATTTGATACCCATATTGATGAAGTTTTGAAATAAAATATATGTGGCGCCATTTTGTGTTGGCGGCCATTTTTGTATTTGCATTTTTAATAAATAAATGTTTTCTACTAGTCAATCCCTTTCATTTGATATACATATTAATGGGGTTCTGAGAAAATATGTAATCCACCATTTTCTAGCGGCCGCCAGCTTGGATTTACATTTTCATAAATAAATGTGTTGTACTAATCAAGCCCTTTCATTCGATACCCATATTGATGGGGTTTTGGGAAACCCATTTTGATGGGATTTTTAGAAAATATGTACAGGGTGGCTCATAAGTCACGCAATGCTCTCTGAAGGGGGAAAAAAAGATCGCGCTGCAAATATCGAGTGTGTTGATTCCCAAGTGGTTCAGTTGTGGACTTTGTATCGTTTTTTTTTCGAGAATAAATATTTTGTATCGTGAGACATTTTTCTTGTACAAATCGGTTGCGTGACTTATGCGCCACCCTGTACATATCCGCCATTTTATACAGGCCACCATCTTGGATTTTAAAGATCATGGAACACGCAGTTTCATAATGACACCAAAGATAAAGATGTATTCCAAATTTCAGATCAAATGGTCAACAGGAAGGGGATTAAATTTCTATTAATGTAGTACAGCGTTACAGAAAAGTTACAAAGTTACAAAGTCATAAACATACAAACGGGTCCAAGCTAGATAAAACAGTTAAATGAATAAGTGCAAATCATAATTATATTACGTTTACCGAGGGAATTTCGTTTTTTATGATTCGATTATCCGGAGGATTCGATTATCTGGAGTGAAAAGAAATCAATACTCCGGATAATTGAGTGTGACCTGTATTTGAAAAAATGCTCAAAAAAGAACAAGCACCAGTTGCAATGGGAAGTTCAAGTACAAATTAGAGTAGTGAAAGTGATAAAACGAATATTGGAAATATACTGGAAATGGAATCAATGAACGGAGTTTATGAAATTTCGTGCCACTAAAATTCTGTAGAATTTAATGAAGACGGTGAAGGTTAAATGAAGAAGGTTACATTTTTTTGGAATTTGTTATTTTTGAACCGTTCAACCGATCCGCAATTTCTTAGTTGAAAGGTATCGCAATAGATTTTTCAGAAAGAAATATTATATCACACCTAAAATGCCTACTTTTTGACGGAATGCTAAAAATGTTAATTTGTAATTGTTTCGTGATGGCGAGTCCTAAGAGACTCTAATTTCATTTTAACATAACATTTCTAGAAAGTTGATACTTTGTTACATAAAATATCAAAATCTAAGGAACAAAAGATTTTCTATTGTTGATGAATCATATAAAACATGTGTGTTAAATATTTTTTTTCAGAAATTTCATTGAAATGCCTTTCAATAACGTAAAAAGATTTAAAATTGGACACGAGATTTGAAAATTAAGATATATTTTCAGGGTAAGGTTATCAAAAATTCATGTTTTTCGCGTCATAGAATCCTGATTTTTTATTGTTCTCAACGTTGTAAAATCATATATTGTCGTATTAATAATTTTCAGAGCCAACAACATTAAGATATGAGCCATTGCAAATCGTTGACTCGCTCCGACGCCTTCACCGCTTGATCTCTCCACCAAACGTGAACGATTTGTCTGGAATCATGCAATAAAACAGCCGCCGCTCTTGATTTATTCCCCACTGCCTCCCGAGCTCGGCCTTAAATGGAAATAAATAACGTTGAGTCTTATCTTGTTGCTCTGGGTGGGTCTCCTTGTTTCGCACCAATGCAATCCTTGGCTCACCGGATGATGACGACCTTACCGAAGAAGCATCACAGCGTAAGATCGTGGAGAGGTTGAGCCATCTGTGCTGGGAACGGAACCAAGGAATCACGTGTTTATTACAGACACATATCGTGGTGGCTGAGTACCAGTCAGTCCTGAAGTGGGGCTATAATATCAAAACCAGAGCAGACGTGAGCGGCAATTTACATACAGCATACAGTATCGCACACATCCGTATACGTTATTCTAACAAATGTTCGCAAGGTACCACAACGCGCGGTATGCATGTTAGGCACAGCAAACGTAAAACCATAAATATGTTTATCAACACGTCCAGTGGAACGTCCTGAACTGCGTCAAGTTTGCAGGGGCACAGACACACAGGTAGCATTCGAGACGCGGAACGTGAATCATCTAGTCGGGCCGGAAATCATCAACATTTTCTGCGTGGCACCGACGAGAAGATGGTCTCTTTACTAGTCTGAGCTTTTTACCTGTGGTTTATGGGGAGCAGCGGGGGATTCTTCGAGGCGCAGAGTCCTCGTGTTGATTTAATGCAAATGCCTTCTATTAACATGTTGAGGGGGAACTATTCGGAAGGACTATTTCGTGGTGTGCAGAAATGTTTACGAGCCACGGTGTCGAAAGCGTCGGAGGTTGGAATGGAAATAAATAAAAATCACTGTTTGAAATTCCAAATACGTCCCCACAAATTGACCTTGCGCGGTAATGTTTGTAAAGATTTTCATTCGGGGAGCACATTTGTCTTATTGGAACCCGGCTTCGATTGCAGTGAACTGTACGAAAACGTGCTTTCAGAGCGACAGTGGGGTTTCCTTCAAAACGTTGTTTCGCCTGCAACACATTCAACAACAGTAGCATATCAATAACCTATTTCATGCAATGCTATCCCGTATAATGCCGTCACGAAAACACAATCGTTGTGAATATCAATGAAGTCAAACGTTCCAACCGAATGGAGCGTTTCCCCCAACCGAAATGCATTTTGAAATATTGCCATGGCAAAGTGACTATGGCCAATAACCCAGGACGACAGTAACGAAATTAGGTATTCTTGCGATTTTCCATCGTTGCATGCAGGACAGAGAGTGAGGGTTGGATCGTTTCCAAATCCGGACTGGGATCGGAAAATGACAAATAAAGTACAATTCTTGCTTCTTCCAAAGTGTCTAGCTGCAGCGAGTGGACTATCGCAAACAGAGCGGCAGCTCACCTTTTATCGCTCGAGTGGAATGTACACTGGAAGTCAAAAAGTCAGAGAGGACACCGTCTGATTGGGCCCCTCGTCCGGGTGCGGCTGAGATTCACTTGATATCCATTGCAGCGATTCCGTTCGTGTTTTAGGCGTGTCATGTTGGTGGACGGACAAGAAATATTTCTGGCTATTCGGGGCAGTTTCGCAAAGAAAAGACTACAACACACACGGAAAATAAGTAGGTGTATTTGTTTTGTGTTCTGTTATCATATCTGGTTCCAAAGTAAGCAAATTTGCTCAAAATGGGAACAACGACTAATGCTGTTAGCCAAGTTGAATTGTTCGATTCAAGTTAAGTTCAAATCGTTTATAAACGGATACTCACCTTTGGCGATTGTAGCGTCTCTAATTGGTAACATTTCATTCCTTTTAGAAAAATATACATACACAAAAGGGTGGCAGCGAAAATGGTCATGTAAAATTTCAAAAACCGACCATGTACATTTTGTTTATTGGCCCAAAAAAATTAGCTGTGTAAAGTTTCAGCTCAATCGGACATGATTTAGGGGTGCCTCAAAGCGCTGAAAGTTTTGATTTTTTGGTCCCCGAAAATCTTCCAAGGAGGGAGAAAGGAAATTTGGAAAATCGAAATTTTTTTTTCGATGCCAAATGACTTTAAAATGCATGAAACGTGTCATCTCGAAAATAAATTTTTAGCCGAAAATCAACCATTTGGGACTTAGCTTGAGAAGCAATGAAGGTATGGGAAAAAGATAATTATCGAGTTTAAAGAATCGACCATGTACATTTTGATTATTGGCCCAGAAAATGATCTGTGCAAAATTTCAGCTCAATCGGACATGATTTAGGGGTGCCTCAAAGCGCTCAAAGTTTTGATTTTTTCATCCTCGAAAATCTTCCAAGAGGGGAGTAAAGGAAATTTGGAAATACGTTTGGAACGTTTGGCAACTTTTAGTGGAGTTGAGATATTGACAAGTTCTGCATTGCAAAATTTTCATATTAGTAAGCTCTAAAAGTCTTTCGAAGACATTTTATATGTAGAATTTGAATTATAAAAGTAAGTGCAAAAAACAGTTTGCAACCTAGGAAAAAGCGCTATATCGGTTATGTTAAGAGATAGGAAAAAACTTTGTTCAACAAAGATGTCTTAAATAACTGGGGCTACATCATTGTTAAACTATGTTTACCTCTATCTATGAAGATAAGAAAGTTATATTTTTTTATTTCATCGACAATTTTGGTCACCATAGTTTTGATAACATAAAAATACGTGGTCTATCATATGTAACAACTTTGTCGAAGACAGTTTTCGTCTAAAGAATAACTACCGAGCACTAAATGCTAATTGCCACCTCCTGGACCATTGTGCAACGGTACGAAGTAACAGCTAACGTGGAAGACGGACCCAGAGAGGGGCGTCCGATGTCGATATGGTTGCACATTTCATCCATACCGTTCGTGAACGCGTTCGGCGCAATCCTCTTCGCTAACAAAAGCTTCTAGCAGACGAAATGAACGTTTCCTAACACATCCTATCATGATCGCATCGAGACATTTATTGACTTGCAGATTAAGACAACTTCATTTCCGCAAATGATTGGTACGATAGTCCAGACCTCAATCTACTGGATTATTCACTTTGGACCAATTTGAAAGCGTGCCTTTGTACATCATCGATACTTGCAATCGTTGTAGAATTATATCAAGGAGGGAAAATGCGTTTTCCTCGAAACTTAGGGGGCAGTAAACTATGCAAAGTTGAAAAAACTAAGAAAAAAATTGTCCGATGCCGCGTTTCAAAGTTACAAACCAATTGTTGGAGCAGCCTATCATCTATCGAATCAGCAGCATCCCCAAAAAATTATCTTATTGTTAATCCCATCATCTATTGCGTAACCCAATACTGAAATTGAAACCTAGCTGCGACTAGGGCAAGAGAGAGAAAGCTAGAATAGATTGGCAGATCCGTTTGGCTAATAAAGAAGCCAGACAACTAGGCGCAGCCTCTTTTACACCAGATCTGATCCACAAAACAGTTCGCGCGTTTTCTTTCGAAATAAAACATATCGAAAAATTCAAATAGTTCGTTGTTTCCGCATAATTAATTCCGACGGTTCTCGCCTGATCATTTTTGGTCCTCCAAAGCCGGATTTATCGCGTGATTTCGAAAAATCACGAAGTTAGTGAAAAATTCTTATCGTCAGAATTAATTAGATTGTGTCGAAAATTGTACGTTACGCGTGAGCAATCAGACCATTAGTGGAGTGAAAAGTGCGAGAAAGAACAAAAACTGAACTGTGATCTCGTTAGTGTTCTTTATCGGTTGGACATTCTATATCTCGAAGCGTCGAGATTTCGTATATCCACATCACATCACACATCATCGGATGCTGAGCTGGCGTGGTGGTGTTGCGAGTGAACAATAGCATCGATTACGCGTCCTTCGCTGGATAAAAGGGATTGACCGTGAGTACTGCATGCGAGTGAAGCCTCGATCGATAGTTTTGTATGTCGAAAGGAAGTTTATACGGAGAAGCAAATAAAGGAAATTTGTCGTTTTATTACCAGAATTTTGATTTGATCGATTATATACAATTTCGAGAGTTGTCATCACAGAGCGTTAGTTGGTTGCATAGTGTTCGCCGAATCCACAAGGTGGATAACCATCGTGTGAAATTGCGAGTAGAGTTGAGAAAATTTCATTAGTTGTTGCAAAATGTCGTCCAATTTGCGGAAGCTTTCCCGCCAAGAGCGGTTTTATCTCGATACAATGGTCAGTTTAAAGCAATTTTGTGCGAGTTTCGATCCTGAGACAGATGTCATTCAATTAGAAGGATGGAAACAACGGTTAGATACACTACATAAAGAGTTCTATGCAAATCGTCTTCAAATTGAATTGTTGGAGGATGATGATGATAAACGTGATAGTGGTGACGAAGATCAAGATACAGTAGACAATGCAAATCGCACGATTCGTCAATCGTTTGAGATGGATTTTATCCAAGCACAAGGTTTTCTAACCTCTGAAATGAACAAACTGAAAATTGATCCGAATCGAATACGAGATTCGTCTATGAAAGCCGAAGTGTTTAATTACTCATCATCTCGTATAAAATTACCTGAATTGAAGCTACAATCTTTTGATGGCGCCATTACTGAATGGATCACGTTCAGAGACACATTTAAGTCACTGATCGATTCTAATCCTCAGTTATCACAAATCGATAAGTTCACATACCTCGTGTCAACTCTAACAAAAGATGCTCGACGGGTTGTAGAATCAATTGAAATCACATCTGCAAATTATTCTGTGGCTTGGCAGTTGTTAGAGAACCGCTACAATAATAAGAAGCTTATAGTAAAACATTACCTTGATGCGTTATTCTCAATCGATTATATGAAAAAGGAGAATTACAATTCGCTGATGCAATTGATCGACGATTTTGAGAGGAATGTGTGTTTATTAGATAAATTGAATATTTGCACGGATAACTGGAGCGTATTGCTAGCTCACATGTTATGCAGTCGTCTTGATCAGTCGACGCTCAAACATTGGGAGATGTATCATCAGTCAACGGAGGTGCCTACATATAACGAAATAATCACATTCCTGCGTAACCATCTCACAGTTCTCCAAACACTAACACCACTAAGGTCTCGTCTGTCGGAATTCCAGAAACCGGAAATAAGTCGACCAACCAAATCGAAATTCGCTACAGTTCATACAGTTATTCAGGCTGTTTCATCGCTTTGTCCATTTTGTTCGAAAACCGCACATTCACCATTTAAATGCGACATTTTCCAAAAGATGTCAGTTTCACAACGTTTCGACCTGGTGAAGAAAAAGAATTTATGCATCAACTGTTTTTCGTCCTCGCACATCATGAGAAATTGTTCATCCAGTTCCTGCAAAGTTTGCAGCCAGAAGCACCACACTATGCTCCACCAAATCCCGAATGATCGCTCTTCTTCGCAATCAAAATCGTTTCCACCATCCACACACTATTCATCGACTTCGCCATCGACTCAGAATGCTCAAACAAACATCTCGAATAAGTCTTCCTCGCAATTGCATACCACGTTGTTACCAGAACCTCAAACACCTTCGACCTCGGAGACTGTCACTAGTCTCATTTCTACTTCACTAGTTGGTAGTACAAGAACCATACCATCCACCGTACTGCTACAAACAGCGCTCGTAAAGGTCTTCGACCTCAACGGTCACACACAATGGGCAAGAGCACTGTTAGATCCTGCATCCCAGCTTAACCTCATCACGGAAAACCTGGTGCAGAAACTCAAGTTGCGCCGTTATCCCGACTACCAAGAAATCGGAGGCGTAGGCAATTCTTTCGTCGTATCGTCGCACACAGTCACGGTTCGGATTGGATCACACTGTTCAGATTTCGTAACCTGTCATATTTTGAAGAGGATTACTCATGAACTCCCTACGAGGTCCATCAATAAGTCGTCGTGGATTATTCCTTCGGATATCACTCTAGCTGATCCCAAATTCTACGAACCGGGATCAATCGACCTTCTGTTAGGAATGGAGATGTATTATGATTTACTTTTGAATGGTTTCATCAAACTCGGACCTGAACAGCCAATCATGCAAAACACAGTGTTTGGCTGGGTTGCTTCAGGAAAAATAGACTCTGGGCATACAGAGCATACAGATCGAAAATTTGCTCATGTTTGCGGATCCAAGTCACTTGAGAAACAATTATCTCGATTTTGGGATTTGGAGTCCTGTTGGCGTGATAGTACACATTCCCTAGAAGAATCTGCTTGTGAAGAGCATTTCTCAAAATTTACCTTCCGTGACACCTTCGGAAGATTCGTAGTTACCCTACCCAAACGTCAAGCTTTTCTGACTCAACTTGGACAATCGAAACAAATTGCAACCAGAAGATTTCTGGCATTAGAACGTCGATTGGATTCCGATGTCAGATTAAAGGAATCTTATTCAAACTTCATCCAAGAATATTTATCGCTAAATCATATGAGAGAGATAGATGATGAAAAATCTATAGTCACTCCATCGTACTATTTACCACACCACTGTGTACAAAAAGCGGATAGCACCACTACCAAGCTACGCGTTGTGTTCGACACATCATCGCGAACGGATAGCGGAGTTTCATTAAATCAAGCGTTGATGGTCGGTCCAGTCATACAGGACGATTTGTTTTCGCTAATCGTCCGATTTCGAATACATAAAATTGCAATCATAGCGGACATCGAGAAGATGTTCCGCCAAATTGGGATACACCCATCTGATCACGCACTCCATAGAATTCTATGGCGAAATTCCTCACAGGAGCCGATACGTACGTTTGAGCTCACGACCGTGACATACGGTACGGCTTCGGCGCCATACTTAGCTACCAGATGCCTGAAGGAGCTGGCCAAGCAAGAGAGCATCAACTATCCAAATGCATCGCGGGTCCTTGAGAACGATTTTTTCATGGACGACATGTTGACTGGAGTGAATACCATCGAAGAAGGGAAGGAACTCTGTACACAACTGATCCAGCTGTTACAATTAGGCGGATTCAACCTACGCAAATGGGCGTCGAATTCCAATGCTACTCTTTCGAAAATTCCGGCTGAGTTACATGATGAGAGATCACTGTTTACGTTGGATGTCGATCCTACGCCTATCAAAGCTCTCGGTTTGCAGTGGGAACCATTACTCGACAGATTTAAATATGCCATACCGGAATGGTCACAGGGACCCACAATCACTCGACGTGTCGTTCTATCGGACACCGCTAAACTCTACGATCCGCTTGGGTTAATCGGTCCGGTTGTGGTAATAGCCAAAATCTTCATACAAACTCTTTGGCAATGCACTAACTCATGGGATGAGCCACTAGAAGAAGCACACCAAAAGTTTTGGCTCGAGTTTCGCAGTACTTTGAATGATTTGTCATTGCTTTCTATTCCTAGATGGGTTGACTGCAGACCGACTCCAGCAGCAGTTGAATTGCATGGTTTTTGCGACGCGTCGGAAAAGGCCTATGGAGCCTGCATTTATATGCGTACAGTTTCTGCTGATGGAATAATCTCTGTGCATCTTATGGCGGCAAAATCGCGAGTAGCGCCGCTAGGTGTTTCGAAGGGCCAAAGGCGAATATCTTTGCCGAGGCTAGAGCTTTCATCAGCACTTCTTTTGAGTCATCTTTTCAATAAAATAAACACTAGTATTCCGTTGAATTTCAAACCGTTCTTTTGGACGGATTCCTTGATCACGTTACATTGGCTCAGATCGACGCCTTCGCGCTGGAAGACGTTCATCGCGAACAGAGTATCAGAAGTGCAACATCTCACAGCAAATGGTATTTGGGCACACGTTCCTGGGATTGACAACCCTGCTGACATCATATCCCGAGGAATGTATGCTGTTCAGCTCAAGGATACAGCAGCATGGTGGAATGGTCCATCTTGGCTTAGTCAACAGCCTCGTTTCTGACCTGCATTAGTACAACCACCCTTAGTAGACGTGCCTGTGGAATATCTCGAAGAACGACCGATTTCGTTACCGATTCAAGTCTCTCAACCAAATGAATTATTTTATCTTCGCTCTAGCTTCTCGAGTATGACTAGACTTGTCGCTCTTTTAATGCGCTTTATTCACAACACTAGAGCGAAAAACCATTCCGATCGTCACTTTGGGAACATTCAAACTTTCGAATTGGGTGGAACAGTTAAAACCCTCGTAAGGATTGCCCAACGTGAAGTTTTTGCTATTGATATCGCAGCAGTATCCAAAGAAGGGCAAGTGAAACCGAATTCGCGGTTGAAAACTCTTTCTCCGATTATGTCTGATGGAATCCTACGAGTAGGAGGTCGTCTTAGAAATGCTTCTATTCCTGAAGATCGGAAACACCCAATGATACTCCCTTCACGACACCCTCTTACGGATACCATTCTCCAACATTATCATACAAAATATTTGCATGCTGGACCGCAACTTCTTGTTGCCTGCGTACGCGAGAAATATTGGCCACTTTCGATTCGTAACTTGGCACGGAAGGTGGTACACTCGTGTATACATTGTTTCCGCTGTAGACCAAGTAATCTTCAACAGATAATGGGAGATTTACCACCAGAAAGGATTACTCCCACGCTTCCATTTGTGAATACCGGCGTAGACCTCTGCGGACCATTTCAGTACCGGAAAATTCGCAAAACGCAACCAGTTAAAAGCTATATTGCAATTTTTGTATGCCTTGTTACGAAGGCCGTTCACGTAGAACCTGTCTACGATTTGTCGACTGCAGCATTTATTGCGGCGTTACACAGATTCATTTCCAGAAGAGGCAAGCCGAAAATCATCGAATGTGATAACGGTCGAAATTTCACGGGAGCATCGAGAGAGCTTGCTGACCTAGCGAGGCAATTCCGTTCGCAAAATCACCAATCAGCTGTTATCAAGAACTGCGCTGAAGAAGAGATTACGTTCAAATTCATCCCGCCTCGCTGACCGCGAATATAGGCGAGCAATTGCTAAAATTTGCGTTCTACCAATCCATCAAGCAACAACCACCCCCACTGGCGATGCCAGTTCCAGCGTAGATGTCATCTAATCTTCCATCGCAGGTTCACCGCGCAACGATCGGAGGCCCATTGGCCTCCGAACCATGTAAGTGTTTGTATTTAATGAACTTTCAAAAAACTCAAGGAATTTTTTTTGCTCCGGCATGTTTGGTTTCGTCGACGGCTACTGCAACCCACAACCCGAGTACGCCCAACGTGTGTTACTGGAAGCTTCAGAGGACGCATATCTGGATTTCTACAATGCCCATAGGCCATGGCAGCTTCCCTCACGATTTTCGATGACGTCTCCAGGATTACGATGGAACAGATGACCAACAAGTGATCAAGCAGCCGAACCTGGACCGAGCATCAAACCTTACTAAACCAGTGAATTAGCATCTTACAATTCAATGAATTAAAAACAATAGCATTAGGACTCATATATGAAATCGCAATTAGGATCAATATGTACGATTAATTTGGTTGAAAGGATTAACCTTTCAACGGGGGAAGCCTATCATCTATCGAATCAGCAGCATCCTATCCCCCAAAAAATTCTCTTATTGTTAATCCCATCATCTATTGCGTAACCCAATACTGAAATTGAAACCTAGCTGCGACTAGGGCAAGAGAGAGAAAGCTAGAATAGATTGGCAGATCTGTTTGGCTAATAAAGAAGCCAGACAACTAGGCGCAGCCTCTTTTACACCAGATCTGATCCACAAAACAGTTCGCGCGTTTTCTTTCGAAATAAAAAATATCGAAAAATTCAAATAGTTCGTTGTTTCCGCATAATTAATTCCGACGGTTCTCGCCTGATCACCAATTAATGGACCCAAATTTTTGCCTAAAAAGCGCGGATCCAACATTTAAAACTCGTTTTTCTCGAAACTAAGCTTTGAAAACTGGTGGGAGTTCTGCTTCCGGAACTGTCCCAGATACTCCACTGAATTTCCTGTCATCGTACGTAAGATTTTTTGGCAAACATTCTTTTGATATTTTGAAAAATAAAATTGTGGTGAATGTTTTTGTCTCGATTTTTGAGGCAAAAACGCATTTTTTTTACAGAAAATGTCGGTATTTCGTCAAAAATCAATATTTTGGAAAAAATTATAGGAGGTTGTGTTGTTGACGTAGAACTAGGCTGTAGTTTACTTCAACGCGCTTGTTCATAACCGCGGATATTATTTTGTAATGCTACGAAAATTTTGAAATAACCATTCTACCAGTTTGGGCGCCCTGAAATGTTTTTTTTATTGTAGAATCATTTGACGATAATTGTTTGATGATTCATTCTTGTGCTCGTAGAACAATACATGCTCGAGATAAGCGCTGCTGTCATCCTTAATGGAGAAAGTTTTGCTACTGGCAAGCGAAAATCACATACAAAATTTCAGAACGACATTTATTCACTTGGTGACTAAATAAACGGAATAAACTGTATCTCTTAATCTCAACAACCTCGAAAAGAGTAGCACTGCTTCATTATGATCAAGATTAGCGTAAATGCAATCCATGTGATGACGCAAAACAAGGAAGAACAAGCGATTGCCATTGCTTTGAATACAGAACGATACTGAAAGTTTTCCTTCCTTCCTTGCTTGAGACTTTAAATTTCTTCAGTTCATTCGTCTCTAACCTTCAAAAAAGTCCTTGGAAAGCTTTACTTTATCCATCATATTACTCCTCCACTCCCATTGCCTTGAGAAAGGCATTCGATCCCCCGCCGTTGAGCTCGCCCAGCAACGATGTTGTTCAGTCGAATTCCTCACGAAGAATGAAAGTTTGCCTCAGCGAGTTTACTGTTTATACTCCAGGCAAATATTCCGCTTCGTTCTTCTTCTTTTCCTTCGTTCACGGAGACTTTACATCTCACGATTTCCCCATCGTTGCTCGTCGATAAGTTGCTCGTTATTAACAGCTCTGTTCGGGAAAGCACACAAATGGACAGAACAAATGTATGAGGAAATGGGAATGCTTCTAATTTTCATCGATTTAAACCATATACAGACAATAGGATTGTAATGATTGTAATGAATTTCCGGTTCGTTTGGTATGTAAATCGCTAAAATCCGCTCGCGGCAAAAAATAGTTATTAACGTTAACTTTATTTCATAAAAACGTGACCTGTTTTCGATTTGGCACCCTTAATGAAAGATGTAGTTCTACGTCAAAAATCCTACGTACGATGACAGGAAATATATCCAAGATTACGTAAAAAAATCATTGGTCGAAATCGTTCCACTAGAAAAACTTGTAGAACTCTCAACAGTTTACATGGTTTTGGCTGCAAGGGTTCAACAAACCGGCTACTCAGGGGACAGTTCAATTGACACCCCCTTTTTTTTTTGTTTGTCAAGTAATACATCCCCAATAAAACTGTGATATCAGATTGATCATAGTTATTTTTTTTCTTTTTGAAAAAAATCGCGAAAATCACATACTTTTTATGATGTTCATAGTGTACTACCTCTCAAGAACCCCACGCAGATAGCAGACTTTTTATCGGCCGATAGTTGGGTCGGCTCAATACTGAGAGGTATGCATATGTCTACGTATGTTGTATGAGGTATATCTACGGGGGCCATAAGTGGCTGTGTTTAAATAAACATGCAGGATTATCTCTTAGCCGTTTCTGGCATCGGTTTCAGTGTCGCGGCTCAGCAACGACAGATACGGCCATTATCAAGTTTGTGATGCCATTAATATTTCCAAGACATGTACCGTAAGCATTTAATCAAGATGGAATATGCGAATCGATATGAGGTTTGGGTTCCACACCTATTGACGGAGACAGGCCCTATGAAAGGGATTCTTTCTTAATTAGGTTTGTCACTGGAGACTTGGATTTCATATCAAAATGTGCATCGAAAACGCACTTGGACTAAGGAAAATATATCTTCAATTGTTGCGAAGCTTGGACTTCACCACCTTATCGTTGAAAAATAAGCTTGCTGCCTATAAACAAATTATCTTGCCTGTCATCGAGTACGGTATGCCTATTTGGGAGAGTCGTGCTAACAGCCACCTCCTCAAGCTGCAGAGGATCCAAAACAAGATCCTCAGGATGATTTTGAATAGCCCACCTCGGACTCGAAACTCTGAGGTCCACCGCCTGGCTGGTGTACCGACTCTGTAGGAACGGAGAACGGTAGTTCTAGAGAGGTTCAGAGTTGCTTGTCCTTCCTTCCTCAAGGAGATTCGATCAATGCTGACAAATATTGCATTCAATTAGATCAATTGGTTGATGTTCAATCAGACCGGACTAAACAACATAATTACGATTTCGAGTAAATGTGAAGCTGTGTAGTTTTAGTAGCCTTCAATCATTCTCCTTAGTTGTTTTTCTACATCTCTTAGTTACTCATTGACAAGATCGTATAATTATATTGTTACAAAAAAAATCTATTATGTTTACTTGGTTTAATCTGACTGAGCCAAAAAAATATTTTTCAGAAACTTGTTCCACTATGACTGAACATTTTAATAGTGAAATCATATTATTTATTCAGTGCACAGTCAACGTGAATTTCAAACTGTCGTTTTTTTTTCACTATACCAATCCAATAAAACAAACTGTGGTTTGTCACATCATTTTAATTACCAAAAATAATCGATTAGCATCACCTCAAAACTTCTTAACAAAATTTAGTCTAAATTATCATCCTTGTCGTCATCCTGCTTTAGTTCGTGAAATTCGTAATGGATTGGAGGAATTCATTTGCTGAAATGAATGATATCTTTGAATTTTCCCATGCATATTTTTTCTTTTTGGGACATCCGGAAGGACCAGATTCCTTAACGGACAATTCGCTCTCCAATTCTATAAGATTTATTGATACACGAAGATTGAACTCAATCTTGTAATGAAGCTGTAATATTTAAATTACGTTCATCAAATATATCAAGAAACAAGATAAAACCGACAAAATAATCAATTTCGCTCTCAGTATTACATTCGGTGAAAAACCCCTCTACATCTACTTCTTCCTCGAAAGAAAAAGATTGTTCAGAAAAGTATTTAATTACGAAGTCGAAGTCACTGCTACATTATGAAAATGTTTGTTTTCCGTAAATTGCATTGGAGATTAACAATTTTCAGTCATGTGTTCAGTCAGAGTATCAAGTACAATTTTCAAAGCAAAATAAATCCATTATTTTCTCGGTAGCAGGCTGTAGTGATCGATATCTCGCGTAGTATCGATCATACACTTCCGAGCTTATGATCGTTGTACAGGTGACATTTCACACTAGAAAAAGTCTTTTGCTGTTTGTTGTTTGTTCCATTCAGTTGTGAGTTACAGGATGTTAGCGATGGAAGTCAACAGAGAGACAATTCGGTACATTTTACAATTTTTCTGTTATAAAGGCAGAAATGCAATCCAGGCCGCTGAAATTGTGAGTTGTGTTAATAATGCCGATACTGTAACAGTAAAATACGTATCATTTTTTTTTTATTTTAATTTATTTTTATTTTTGATTTTCAAAAAAAATCAAAGTTTAATTTTTTTCGTTGTACACTAAATTTAGATCTTTACAATCAACAAAAGGACCGTTCGAAACTAGCGGTTGACGAGAAACGTCCAGAGTTGACAAACAGAGGAGGTGTTGTATTCCATCAGGACAACACAAGGCCACACAACTCCGGGAGTTTGAATGGGATATTTTAATGCCTTCAGTTCCTGCTTCATAATAGCCCAGTATTTTTTGATGGGCTTTTCTTCGTCGGGATGGGTACGAAAGTGACCCCGTTGGCTTCGTACAATTCCAGGACATCCTTTGAGTAGTGGCACGAAGCTAGATCGGGACAGGAGATCGTGGGGCCCTCGTGTTGCTTCAACAGAGGAAGTAGACGCTCCTACAGACACTCCTAGAGGTCGAACTGCCCCGGTAGTCACGAACGGCGCATTCCGTCTGCCACATGAGCAGATCGCTTGTCAAATCATGTATTTCTGGGAAAACTTTGAAAGTTTCTGCTTCCATACTTCCTTCGGAACTGGGTGGTGAAGAACAATGGCCCCGGAAGCTGTCGGAAGTCCGCCTTGATGCAAGTCTCATCATCCGTGATGAGACAATGAGGCTTCGTCAGCATCTGGGTGTATAGTTTCCGGGCACATGAGACTTTCCCACCGTATTTTGTCGATCCTGATCATCAATAGAACATCCATTCTGACCGCATTTCTCCTTTGGTCGTAACGTTTTGTAACGAGTTGTTTTCCGATGACCCAATGAGAGAATTGAGGATTTTCCGGATGCATGCTCAAAATCAATTCGCGACGTTGCTTTTTGTGTGCCGCCATTTTTTTCCAATTTTCGAAACACTGACAGTGATAAAAATACAGTGTAAACAATACGCTCGTAACTACTTCTATCTAAATTTTCAACTGAAAATACCCAATGGGTAATTTTCTACAGCGCTTTTTTCCGTGATGCAAATTTCTTTTACATTGTGTTTCGATACGAGTTACTTTTCAGCGTTCATTAACACTAGGTTTACGCGTCATTTTGACGCATTTCGAATTTTATAAGGAAAACTACAAAAAATCGACTGTATTTATATTCCATCTCCATTCCGCATTGATCGAGGTAAATATACAGGGTGGGCCATTTAAAGTGGAAGGATTTGTTTTTGCAATAGCAAAGTAAAGAAGTGGAATTTTAAATTTTTTTTTTGAAATTCATTTATTTTGGTCCAAGGAGATTTGTTCTAACTACTTTTTGATTATGATATCTCGTAAATGACCGCCTCTGGCCTTGAACGCAAAATGTGCCCTTTTTTCGGCATTTTCCATCACTTTGCCCAATGTTTCGGCCGATATGGCAGCAATTTCTTGTCGGATATTGTCTTTCAGCGCAGCCAGGGTCCTTGGTTTACCAGTGTATACCTTGGATTTTAAATATCCCCATAAAAAAAAGTCAGGAGGCGTCAAATCAGGTGATCTCGGTGGACAGTCATAATCGCCGTTTTTCGATATTAATCTTCCGGGGAACATTTCGCGCAATAATTTGGTCGTGGCAGCCGCTGTATGGCATGTAGCGCCGTCCTGTTGGAACCAGTAATTGTCCAATTCATTTTCACGAACAGCGATGCCTAACTCTTGCGAACGATGGCGACCTGATGTCGATGGAGTTTCTGCAACACTGGCTCGAACGGCATCAATATTCTCGTCGAAACGTCTTGGTCGTTGTCTGGACAGATGACTGGCATTACCAAAACTACCAGACGATATAAATTTGGCATATAATCGACGTATAGTGTTGTCTCCAGGCGATGTTTTAACTTTATTTTTAATTTTCCACGCACGTTTAGTTAACACAATTGAGAAGTTATTTTGAATGTACAGCTGAACAATTTCAGCGCGTTGTTTAGGTGTGTATTGTTCCATGGTTAAAATTGTACTGAAATGACGCTTCCAACGCGGTATGACATCTCTGTCAAAAGTTATGGGGTTGCCAGATGCTTCCACTTTAAATGGCCCACCCTGTATATTGATGTCTATTTTCTTTTTTCTTCCTTCAAATTGACGCGCGTTCGTAGAGATAGGTATATCAAAACGTCCGTAAAACTAGTGTTAATGGCCGAAGGGAGGTATCTTCTGATGCGTAGAAATCCAATATTTCCCTTGTATTCCCTTCATTTTCTGGTTGTCAGATAAACGATACAAACAATCATGATTATTATGCATTTTTGGATAAAATAAATTATAGCATCTTAAAGATCATTAAATTTTTAGTTTTTCACTTCCAATATGTTACCTAAATCCACTAATTCAGATGTTTCCCAGCGGTATTTTGTATTAAATCTTCCCATCCTTCAAATGGAAGCAACAGAATCGTACATTTTGAACTAGAGCCAGTTTAAGGGTGTCAGCGCTCGAAACAAAAAAAAAAGTTCAATAACTCTGCCATTCCTATTGTTTAATACTTTGTGAAATTGTATCCATTTAAGAAAAGTTACATTAAAAATGGAAACTATATGTGATTCTACATGAAAAACTATTTGCAATGTTTCATCCTAGGTCCGTTCAAGAGAAATAACCAATTTAACACTCTTATACTCACGCGAAAAATCGTAATTTGTATGACTCTGCGCGTCTCTGTCATTGCTACTGTGTATTTTTAGGCGTTATTGGTATTTATTCAAAGAAAAGGATATAATTGAGTGGAAAAACTCCCGAAAATAACTTCATTCAGTTTTAATAGTCATTTAATTCTGCCACCTCATTGCTCGGATGCTATGCGCGTGTATAGGCAGGTTAATATAATTAGAATCATGTTCATGAAATATTAGAAAATGCATACTGTTGCTGGATATTACGATTAAGGTTTCGATGTCGTATAGAAATTTCACTAACATTATTTTCACTATAAAGAAACGGTTATATCTCGAAAACGGTTAGTCCTAGGACTCTTTCGAACTTATTAGTGGTCCCGAAACGAACCGATGGAATTTGAGTGGCCTTGTAAAAGCAACTGAAGATGTTTGATACATGATTCATTTCTGTTAACACGAGATTTTTCATGATCACTCCATACGCAGAATAAAAACTGATTTCATGGTGAAAACGAAATAAAGTCTTATAATCTTGCATAAAATTCATTCCGTCTTTATCGTGATGTGGCAATTATTCATCACTGTTCCATGCGAAAGCAGAACAGAAACTGATGCCATTGGATTGCATCACGGGAACACCAAGCCGAATGCGTGAATGGGTGTGAATATTCCTTCGCTCGGACGCATTCACACGCAAACAATTTTTCATGACTGTTCCATGTGAAAGCAGAAGTTCACGATAAAGACTGCTGCAGAACAGAAACTATTGAGTTGCATCACTGGAACACCAAGCCGAATGCGTAAATGGGCGCGAATATTCCTTCGCTCGGAAGCATTCACACGCAAACAATTTTTCATGACTGTTCCATGCGAAAGCAGAACAGAAACTGATGCGAGTGAGCGGACTCACGCCTTGCGTGTGTCCGCTAACACTCATGCAAGCGAGCAAAATAAATCACAACTTGAATGTATTCGCTATGACGGTTTCTCCAGGTGCCTAGATTTTGCGTCCGTGTTCGGGATCACATTGCGATCACCAATCACCATCACCATCAATAAGTTAGATTGTTATGATTTCAATAGCTTGCTTTCAAAGCAACTTTAAGCTACTTTAAGCAACTATTTTGGACCAACAAGTGACAATCATATAATTCGTTGACATTTTATTTTTCGGATGAAGTGATTGTTATACCACTCCATTCAGCCGGTAAAAAGGTATTAACGTTCAAAACCTTGCAGTCCAGCGTCACTCTCTCGTTTTCGAAACTTTGAACTTACACCCCGGTACAGAAATGAATGGTAGGACTACGACAAAAATGAGTCATGATTAAAATGAAAATAGTGATTTTGAGTAGCTTCTATCAATTGCATGTATGTATGGGCAATCTAGTTTAAATCGATGGTGTATTAGATCAGAATGTTTACTTGAACATCCTGAAGAAAAATATAAAGCAATGTGTCGACAAAATGTGATGGAATAGAGGATTCAAGTTATGCCAAGACAATGACCCAGAGCTCGGGACATATAAAGTTCGTACATGGTTACATTACAATTGCTCAACAGTTATTGATAATCCTCCACAATCTTCAATTTCAGTAAAAAAAACTGAGGAAGTTATCTGTGTAGGAATTTTAAAAACCATGAAGTTTCTAAAAATAACGTTTTTAAAAACCACTTGATGAAAAATTGATGAATATTCCTTCCGAATACACCAAAAACTCGTAGATATGGCTAAAGACAGCTAAATATAGTTGCAATGAACAAGGGATATCATACTAATGATGGGATTCAGAAATTGGCCGACCCCTTCTAAATCGAGTTGAGATTTCAACCAGCGTACGATTATGAGTTTAAATCAATTTTCATTCATTAGCACAAAAATTCGCCATTTTCAGTGAAATGAAAACTATTATTCTGAAAACAGATAGCAAACCTTTCAACTCTCATATGACACTATGATTTTATCTAAATAGGATGTTCCGAAAGCTTGTTTTCGATTTTCAAAATAAGGGAAAGGAGATCTGCATGGTGGAGTACGATTACGGATTTCAGTTACTGTATGTAGTTTTCTATGTGAGAAAGATGTTTCCTGACGATAAGAGGACGAATCAATAGTTCAATTCTTCTTTCATATTCAAAATTAAAACAGAAAATGTGTATTAACACATTTCTTCGTTTCGATTGTATACAGTGTTAGAAAATTGGAAACTGTATATAATCGAGTCCGCCCTCTCGATTCTTTCAATTCTTTCGATTCTTTCGATTCATGAAAGTATTCTGTATAATTAAATAAAATAAAGTTATTTCAAATATTATACGAAGAGATCATCTCTCTATCGCATGAACCAATAATATTTTTTGAGTTTACTATTGAAACAAAAATGGAATAATCATAAAAACATTTGGCAGGTAATATAACAATAATAGAACAATAGCATAAAAATATACAGAATCTATTGTTCTTTTGGCATCGAATAAACAAAAGGGCTGAAATGTTCGGAGCTCGAAAATACGACCGAAGTTCGTACTTCTACCCTTAATCCTTTTTTTTCGAAAATCTAGCTACCTAGTCCGCTCTACCAATCATGTCCATCTCATTTTCGTTTTATTCGTCGTATGTATGGTCTTCTTTCTGTTTCTTAAACTGTTACAAACTGGATTTATGCCGCGTTATAATATTCAATACTTCAAAACATTTATTACATTTGTATTGTTATTGTTATCAAGCCGTATGTATTAAAAGAAATGTCAACAATTTTCTCCGTGGCAAGTTGCACTGATTCATAGCAAACGCCGCAAGCTGACAACTGGGCCTGAGACTGAACCATTGAAAAACGACGGTGGTGTGGCAAATTTAACTGTTTGCCTTTCCTGCTCCGTGTTGGTCTGTGATTGAAAATTTTGTGCCGACGCGTCGCAGCAACGCATTCCGGAATCAATGCGTTCGATTGAATCCCGATTGAACCACCGCGGGATTCAATAAATAGAACAACGCGATTAGAGTGGGGAGGGGGAGCTGGGGAAAATCAGTCGTTTTCGATGACAGTTGGTTCAAGGTGAACAAATCTGTAGCATAATTGAATCTTGCCGAGCCCGGAGGGCTGGAGTGAGCGGAGGATCAGAATTCAATCAATAGTTCCGCTTCCCTCGCGGAACTCGAAGCGAGGTTATTACTGGAGTAACAGCAGCAGCAGCAGTGAACCCACAGTAAGGCAGTAATGTGTTGCTTCAGGTGCTTTAGAAGTAACGTAAGCTGGAGGATTAATCCACGCATGAATTATTAATGAGCTTCCGAGCGTCGAAGTACAAACAGATTATTTGTTTCAGAGCCCCTGGTACGGGAATGCATTAAAGCTAATTAGAATGTATAATCGTTATTTTGGAGAGTGTATCAACGAAGGCAGTCCACCTATTGTAATTTTTTAGGGATATGCATTATCTCATTCGACGTGGCCACACAGCAATGGTACATCGAATATTAAACGGCCCGAATGAATTGAATCCAATATTAAATTCCTTATACCATTAATTCGATGCATGCCGAAGCTGTTAGTTGCTATACTAGATACATCCGAAAATGATGAAGATGGAAGATCCGCACAATCATCTTAACGATACTGGTAATAATTGAAATGTTTTGATTTAGTGTATCCCAACGATAGTCTCAATGGCCCCGTCCTCGGTAAGTAATACGCATGTCACCATTGTTAGATTTATATTTATTACTGCTCGCAGCGACTGAACATGCACGCGAATCGATCCATCTTTCCATATTCACAAACGAAACCCCCAGCTGAGTCGAAAGCTATCCTCTATTTACACGGTTCACATCCTTGGACCTGTGAACAATAACGACCATCGGCCCTCCCGATGCCAACTGGAATTGAATGATGATACCTTGCGAGCGCGCAAGCATCCTTCACCACGGCACTGGCACGGAACGGCACATTCGGATATGAGTCTGTCTGCAACAGTAACAATGCAACGCAATGCTTCGAAAAGTTACCGACCGCCATCAGTTCCTCCTATGAGCCACCCCACACCGGCCCCGCTCGACGCTATTTCCCCAGCAGTAGCTCACTTTGCCGGAAAACTTGCTCAGTTTGCGTTCATATCTCGTCGTCGGTCAACGGCGGGAATCCATTCCGCATGTGGTATTCACATTCGAAATCATACCGGGGTGTGAAACTCATGGCAACCGTGTGCATCTTTGTTGTAATTAGCGAAAGTAATTGGGTGGTTTTTGGTTGCTTTGAGTTGTTTTGTTATGGACGTGGTGACCCCATGAAATATTTTTTGTTTATGTGTTCGCGTTGTGCTTGAGTTGACTAGAAGTGAAATTCGTTTTCGTTTCAAGCCGTAATTACTATATTTATTTTTATAAAGTCTTAAACACTTTCAATATTCGTAATTTTTTCCTTAATAAAAGTTCTACTATCTTTTCGAAAGCGTCTGATCGTTATGAAAAAAGTTGAGTTCGATGTGTAAAGGGTGTGTCACATCAAATTGCATCACGGAAAAAACGCTGTAGAAATTAAATTTTCAGGAATTATATCTTCAGCTTTCGCTTATAATCAGATAAGAGTGTATAGATCACGTTGGCCATGCTTCACTGTCAATTTTTCGTAAATTTGGAAAAATGTCCTCGAACGAAAAAGAGCGTCGTGAATTAATCCTGTACACTCATTTCGAGAATCCGGAGTTGTCACATCGGGACATCGGTAAGATGCTGGGAATCGTCCAATCCACGGTCAGCAGAGTACTAAAACGATACTTCGAGAACCTAACCATCGACCGGAAGGTGAAGAACGGCAAAAATGGATGCTCCGTCAGTGAAAAAGATCACAAGCGCGTAGTTAAGCAGTTTAGACGTGATCCGAGAAGTTCGGTCCGGGATGTCGCCAACAAGCTGAATTTGTCAAATTCATTCGTCCAGCGGACCAAGCAGCGGGAGGGCCTGCGTACATACATGGTTCAGAAGGCTCCTAACCGCGACGAAAGGCAAAACATGGTGGGGAAGACGCGAGCCCGGAAGCTATACACCGAAATGCTGACGAAGCCGCATTGCCTGGTAATGGACGACGAAACCTACGTCAAAGCGGACTTTCGTCAGCTGCCGGGCCTGTTGTTCTTCTCCGCAGAGGACAAATTCAGCGTTCTGGAGGAGATTCGCAAGCAGAAACTATCCAAGTTTTCCAAAAAGTACATGGTGTGGCAAGCGATCTGCTCTTGTGGAAAGCGGAGCGCCCATCTTCGTGATGACCGACACGGTAAACGGGCAGGTTTACCTTAAGGAGTGCCTACAGAAGCGCTTACTACCACTATTGAAGCAGCTCGAGGGCCCGACCATCTTCTGGCCGGATCTCGCTTCGTGCCACTATTCAAAGGACGTGTTGGAGTGGTACGAAGCCAACGGGGTCACCTTCGTTCCAAAGGAAATGAACCCGCCCAACGCGCCGGAGCTTCGCCCAATAGAGAAATATTGGGCGATTATGAAGCAGGCCCTTCGGAAGAACCCAAAAGTTGTCAAATCGGAGGCGGACTTCAAGAGAAAATGGATTTCTGTTCAAAAAAACTACAACCTGACGTTGTACAGAACCTTATGGACGGGGTAAAGAGGAAGGTGCGAGCATACGGGCTTGGGCTCGAAGTATGAATAAAAAGAAAATGCCAAAAGTTGTTTAATAGTTTTTATTTTACTGTCTAAAATTTTCAAAAGGATCGGTCGACTGGGCGAATTTCTACAGCGTTTTTTCCGTGATGCAATTTGATGTGACACACCCTTTATATTTCACAAATCAATATAAACTGTATTCACAATGAATTGTTCGGGAATAATTCGTAAAAAAATGTTGATGTATGAAAACCATTGCGAAAAACTGTTGGGAAAAATTATCCAAGAGTAACTGCAAGTGAATTGAAATTTAACCACCGTGAGCTGAGAGATTACACTGCTTACTGTAAAAAAAAGTATGTCCCATAGAAAAGGTGGCTGGGAAAAAATATAAGACCTTATTGATTTGTAGTTTTTCCACAATATTTGACCTTCTTTCTTGAACATCGTAACTCGAAACCGAAGTTGTTGGCAAGTCAATAAATTTTATAGAAAAAACAACATTTTGAATACAGCTTATTGAATGTTTTTATATCTCCCTACTATTTTTTATATATTGTTTTAAGAATACTATTTTACTTAAGGGGGTATTACACTATGAACATCATAAAAAGTATGTGATTTTCGCGATTTTTTTCACGAGAAAATAAATTACTATGATTAATCTGATATCACAGTTTTATTAGGTATACATTTCTTAACAAACAAAAAATAAATTGGTGTCAATTTGACTGTCCTCTGAATAGCCACAACCGGTTTGTTGAACCCTCGCAGCCAAAACCTTGTAAACTGTTGGGAGTTCTACAAGTTTTACTAGTGGGCCGATTTCGACCAATGATTTTTTTTACGTAATCTTGAATATATTTCCTGTCATAGTACGTAGGATTTTTTTTTCAAAATGCTGGTTTTTGACGAAATGGCCATCTTTTTTTTTGTTAAAAAATTCAAAATCAAAAATCGAGACAAAAACATTCATCAAAATTCCATTTTTGCAAAATATTAAGAAAATCCTACGATGACAGGAAATTCAGTACGATACGATGACAGGAAATTCAGTGGATAATCTGGGAAAATCTATTTCATCAAAATCGGATGGATTGTTTCGGAGGTGGAGCTCCAATCAATCATCCGCGCTCCTTACGCAGAGATTTGGGTCCACTAATTGGCTTGTAACTTTGGAACGGAGGATCGGACAAACCTGGAACAAAAACTACAGTAAAGTAGACATCCCAGAGAACAATTTAAGCCAGAATATTTTTTTTTTACTTTTTTAAAGTTTCCATAGCAGTAAACTAAAAAAAATATTTCCTCATATTTCTGAGGTTGACCATGCAATCAAGTATATACTCTAAACCAAGTTATAGCCATTTTAAGGATTCGGTATCTAATCTAGGACGGCCATAACAATTAACTTCAAACGCATTTTTCTCGAAACGAGTTTTTTCAAATTAGCGTACACCATATCTTTAGTATACTGAACCGACTTATGTCGAACTTACATGAATACAATCTTTATGCATCTCTCTATCACATGAACCAACAAAAATTAATAAATTTTTTTACCGTTAAAAAAAAAAAATTCGGGTATAAGCGGCATTTTTTTCTTCCAACGGCCACCATTCTGTCAAAAGACTTGTCCAACTTTGACTTGTACGAGGCTCATGCGATAAAGGCATCTATACTGATTCAGAATCTGTTCAATTCTTTTTTTGTTTAAGATAACCAGAATGGCTGAAATTGTGTACGCCATGGCATAACTTCATCAACTTGTAACTGTTCTAAATATGAATATTTTTTCCGTTCAATTTTTATATTATAGTTAAAAGATAGATGAACAAATAATGATATAATGGATAGTAATAATATTTTTTGTTTTATTTTTTTCGAAGCTCGAAAAATCGTCCGAAATTTGTGCCTCTACACTAGAATACCCCCTCAAACAAAGTATGACAAAGTATGACTATATATGGTGCCATGTCGTGATCACTATAACAGAGATTTAAATGAATATAAAATGACTTCAATACATTGTTAAATTATAATCATTTGAGGAAAGTTCAAAAAGTCCAATGATTTGGGATAAGCCTTTACAAAAAAATCTTCTTCTGAAGGAGCCTTGAACTACTGCGACCGTTTACAAACATATATTGAATATTGTAATTTTGGATAGCCGCAAGTAAAAAAAAATTCAAGAAAACGGGTGGGTCGAAGCAACGATTATTTTGATGTGGAATTGCTCTCTAACTTTATTAGAAAAAAAACTCTTTAGAAGTAAATATGAAGTTGTAGGCTCTTAAAGTGTTTGTGCAATAAACTTACCGAATCTTGTACAATAACCGGAAGGCTTATTCATTTAGTGGGAAATACATCCCTTTTTTTAGTATCTGTCAAACTTGGATGTAATTCACCTTATGATTTTTTTATTTCAGGTTAACCATTTTATGATAAGAATCTCAGAGGCACGCACAATTGCATTTTTGAGGCTTAGGTTTTTATTTCATTCGATACGCTTGTTTAAGAGGTTTGAATGCAACGTAATTATAACTCTTTAGTATTTTTTCTTCTTTTGCCATTTTTCTGTATGCTTTTCCAGGAATGGTGAACATTTGTTGTTAGAAGCAGCCACTTCACATAATGAGCC
Source organism: Toxorhynchites rutilus septentrionalis (assembly GCF_029784135.1). Taxonomy (NCBI): domain Eukaryota; kingdom Metazoa; phylum Arthropoda; class Insecta; order Diptera; family Culicidae; genus Toxorhynchites; species Toxorhynchites rutilus. The sequence goes on from NC_073745.1 coordinate 47,621,393, forward strand.
GATTTTTCACCCAATTTTTCATGGGTCTGCTTTATTGGTTGTTAATTGATATTATTGGGGCGTGGTTTTCTTATATCATGGATAAACGCACCTGTTGAATGCAGGGTGCCACAAAATTCTATCGTTACAATTTTCTTCAGGACTTTCATCAAAATCCGGAGCTCTTCAATGATGTGAGCAGATCAAAAACTTAATTTGACGAATAGTCGTAGCAAAAATGCGCTATCTGCCATAGAGTGCAAGCACCTGGTCACAAAGATACACGAATGATAGCTGTGATTGGTATTTTGCTCATGAGTAGCGGGAATCGAGGATATGGATTTATTGATTTCTCTATTATAGAGGCGTTTAACTTCATAGGTAATTCGTCTATACTTTGTTAAAAAAATCAATTGGAAGATCACTCAATGGAGGCTCCTGGGACTGAACTAGAGATGGGCTAGCGCTCACGTGCTGCTCATATAAGTCGGTTCGTCAGAACGAGCGTACGATCCACGGTTCTTTACAAATAAACCACGGTTCAAAAAAGAGCCACTTTCCAAAAAGAGTCTTGGCTCAGAAAAGAGTCGCGGTTCAAAAAATAACCGCTCAAATGAGCCAGATCGTTTCAATGAACTAGCGGCTCTGAGCCGCTCACTGAAATGAACCGCTATGCCCACCTCTAGACTGAACCCGTGGGTTTACTGTGAGAGACGCGCAACCACGTAGATACGGGTAAGTATAAAATTGTTGTCAGATTGACTGTGTTTAGGGAGAGCTTAATGAACTGAATTTATTTTTTTTTACTGTTCAAGAAGACTGACTGAAGAATAACGTTTGTTTTGCATGCTGAGCAACTCTCCGAACATATCAAGTGATTGACGTAACATTTAACTTTGACTTGTGCTAACGTAAGGACAATTATAACCACTCACGAGTCACGACACGGGATTAGGACACAACACGTATAGCCCTTCTTCTGTAGGAGCATTGAACCCCTGCGATCATTAGTTTGATCTATTGTAGTGCGCTCATATGCTTCGATGAAATTTAGGGTAGTTGGGTGGAGTGATGGCCTTGCAGTACTTCTCCATCGTAGTGGCAGCTTGTCAAATCAGGCCCAAACTTTACAGGTCCTTTGTGACCTTAAATATATGCAAAAATACGTTTTTTTGGGCAGAAGCTAGTACATTTTGCGATCCATGATCTTCTTCTTCTTCTTCTTTAATGGCACTAACATTCCTAGAGGAACTTCGCCGTCTCAACGTAGTATTACTTACGTCATTTTTAATTAGTACTTAGTTGAGATTTCTGGCCAAATAACACGCCTTGAATGCATTCTGAGTGGCAAGCTCTAGAATACGCGTGAACACAGTGCAAGTCGGAAGAAATTTCTTAGACGGAAAATTCTGCCGACTAGAACGGGAATCAAACCCGAACCCCCGGCATGTCAGGTGGGACGCTATCCACTCGACCACGGGAGCACCATGATCTAACTTGTCATGAAAACTTGGGTTTTTGTTTGCAGCTGCGAATACCTTATGGTCCTGTAAGGGTTAACCAACATTTCGGATTTGCAAAATCTCCGTTCGACATCGATTGCTTACAATTTGTGTAGAACAGAGATGACCAAACGGTAGTCCGTGGTCTACCGGTCGCCCGCTTAGACATTTCCAGGTGCCCACTAGCTGGCCTAGGATAGTGTCACCTCCAAACGCTATGAATGAATATATAATACCACCTTTTGCCGTGAATATTTTATTAGGTGTTTATGGTAACCTTAATATAACATATCAGTCGTAAGAGTAGATTTTTTTTTCATTAAAGTTTCCGTTCTAATATTTTCTTTCAGGTTGTTAATTATGTAATATCTAGTTGTCCGACCATAACTTGTAATAAAGAAAAAAATGTCACCAGGAACAAGATCAACAAAGTTTTCTCCAGGAATATAATTTGTTGAATGACCAATTGAAAATGCTGGAAAAATCCGGCGTAAGGTTTCGAAAATCAAATAAAAAACAAAAAAAAATCGAATCGTCGAATTTCTGACTATTTTCTATTCATGCAATAAGTATCTTTGGTAGCTGGGACCGACACTGATATAGTGCAAACGCTTTTGATGCGGGTTGAATGGAAAGCGCAGCAATAAAATTTCGGGACTATAGAGAAGGCTGAATTAAAATACTATTGAAACTGAATGAATTGAAGAAAAAGTATTTTCTGGAGTTTTTTTTAAGAATTATAACTTTTATTACTTTAAATAAATACAAATAACGCCTATAAATAGCTCAATAGCCAAATTACAGAGAAAAGCACAGCCTGTGATACCGTGCGCGAGTATACGGGTTATGATTTTACGCGCGAGTACAGAAGGGTTAAAACTTTGTTTTAGTTTCTAGTTCGTTTTATAATGAACTGCTATAGAACATAATTTTCTTGCTTTCAGGTGTATGCTGCGGCTTTGAGTCGTTTAGAAATAGCTTGTCGAGTTACTCCTCGCAAACGCAAGTTCTGTTTGCGTTTGACACGAATCTTGATCGAGTAATTTCTCTCAATATTCGTTTTCAAACTTTTTCGGATGACCCGGACGTTTTTTGTCTTTAACACTAAAATCACCAATTTTGAAACCAATCTCTCCAAAATCCATCCGATGGTGAATAGTCACCACAAAACTTCCGCAAGCATTCGATGCGCTTCAGCTACACTTTTTCCAATAGAAACAAAAAATCGAAACATTCTGAAAATGGCAACCAAAACTCGACATTGTAAAACATATTTGGTTGGCAGATGTCGACACTCCACGATACAGCAAAAATCGGTTGTCGCCGTCGACTATTCGAGACATAGAAGGTACGCTGTCGCCATCTAGCGGATATTATGAATGTAAGAGTAAAAAGTAAACAAACCGTGTGTATTCAACTGTATTTTGAGTGCTATTTTTTCTCGAATTCTTTTTTAGTTTATAAAAAACGAATACGTAGTGATAGAGTGAATCTTAGTAAAACAGTTTTCACTTAAGGAATCGTTCATTTATTGCGTTGACACACACAATACAGACTCGAATAAGAATACTTTCATTGAGACTAGCATGCTCAAATGCGGTTGTAAATTTTCATGCATTGAATGAAAATTATTTTGAAATGTTTGCGTGGTTAGGTTACATAGTCCGGATCCGTGTATAATCATCACTAGAGGAACTCCTAAATCTTTCCACCAGGACCATTGAAAAGTGGACATCAAAAGTATTCGTCCAACAACAATAAGGAAATTGCTTTTGTCAGAAATACTGAAAAATATGATCATAACGCTGAACCAAACTATCGCTCGATTTGTATAGTCGTTCCAGATTATAAATTAAAATATTGGCCCAGATAATTGTAACCTTTCATCGAAAACAGATGAAACTTGATACCTCGAATAGCTTTAACGGCTCAGTAAGGTGATTGAGCCATTGATAAACAACCGTATCTGAAATCTTCATATCAACGCGTTGCATTTCTTCCACCAGGTATGTGCAATTCCAAATGAAATCGTCCAAAAAATGCAGATTTTAAAAACATGTATTTTTGATTCGAATGAAAGTTTGTATTCCGTTTGGGTTGAAGAAAATATGAGTATTCCACAGCAATTGGGAATTTTTTGACTCAAGCGTAATTTTTGAAAAGGGTGTATCGATTTAAGTAGGAGAAATCTTTGATAATTTATATCTAAAAAACTATGAGTCGTACCGAAATAGTGTCTTAGAAAGAGTTATAGCGTATTGATGTCTAAACATGAAAAAAATATACACTGAGAAAAAAAATTAGTACTCTTTTTTATTTACAAAATTTTTTAATTTTTTTTTTAAATTTTTCATATAAAATAGAAGTCATGTAGAAAATTTAAAAAATGGGTCCAAGATGGTAAAGCTATTTTTGACGAACTTTGTGGAACATCGATTTTTTATGAATTTCCGAAACTTCGAATTTTTGTATGTTAACAATCAGTTTTAGCCACAAATTAAGATTTCTGATGTGATTTAAAACAAAAAAGCTCATTATAAATCTCCTTCTAAATGTAGCCATTCTCGAGATATTTTAAAACATATTTTTAATTTATTGTCTTTTTATAGTAAATATTCCCTTTAACACGTTTGTCGTGTTATACCGTCATGTTCCCAACAACAAATACACCTTGTTAATTCAACCGGACGTTATGGGTACAAATATAATTAACTTGTTTACGTTATGCCTAGATTATACCTGAAGTCAGGTATCTCTAAGCTACCTCTGTATAGGTATATAAAGTCAGGTATCTTTAACTACCTCTGTACAGGTATATAAAGTCAGGTACCTCTATAATGAATATAAAGTTACTCATGTTCAATCATCGTTCATCAGTCGAACAATTTTCCTTATAGAGTGAATAACAATATACCACAATGGATCACAATTTTTTTTTCGTGTTGTAGACCGTTTCAGAAAAACGGTAACAAATGTTCATCTGAAAAATCAGAAAGATCAGTACAGCAGTAGGAAATACTTTGGAAGAAGTACCATCAATAGTTTCAGTCGTTTCACATCAATATACCAGAGTATTCCCGAGCGTACAACAGTGAGCTATTCAACAAGGGAATTGCCGGTATTAACGTTTCACCAATAATGACGAAAAGACTCGGACAGGCTAGTTACCCCGAACAAAAATTCAAAGAAATTTCTAAACGTATTAATCTATTTTCTTTTTCACATGAAGAAGAAGAAGAGTCGAACTTTAAACAAAAGGCAAAAGAGTTTGATGAGATTATCAGCTCAAAGAGAAATTTGACCACACAGAGACAACAAGATCAGAAAAAGTTTTAACAGTTTTGCCTAAGTCTTGGTCCGTGCAAAAAATGGAAAAAGAAATTGGTGTTAATAAATATATGGCAATTCAAGCCAAAAACTGGCAAATGAAAAAGGTTTATTCTCGATACCACATAGCAAATATGGACCAAGTTTAAGTGAAGATGTTAAAAATCATGTTTCGGAATTTTATAATGACGACGATATCAGTCGATCCTAGAGAAAGAGACTATGTTTCTGTAGCCAAAGATGGGAAGCGTCAACACATCCAAAAAAGGATATTAATATTAATAGTATATCATTACGGGAAATTTTCAATAATGAAATAATCATTATAATGGCTGCATTTAGAAGGAGATTTATAATGAGCTTTTTTGTTTTAAATCACATCAGGAATCATAATTTGTGGCTAAAAATGATTGTTAACATACAAAAATTCGAAAAATTCGAAGTTTCGGAAATTCATAAAAATTCGATGTTCCACAAAGTTCGTCAAAAATAGTTTTACCATCCCATTTTGAAATTTCCTACATGACTTCTATTTTATATGAAAAAATTTGAAAAAAATTAAAAAATATGTATTTTAGATATTGCAAATTAAAGTTTTTTTTTGTTAATAAAAAAAAGAGTACTAATTTTTTTTCTCAATGTATATTTTTTTCATGTTTCTAAACATGAAAAAAAATATACATTGAGAAAAAAAATTAGTACTCTTTTCAATACTCTATAACTCTTTCTGAGACACTATTTCGGTACGACTCAAAGTTTTTTAGATATAAATTATCAAAGATTTCTCCTACTAAAATCGATATGCCCTTTTCAAAAGTTACGCTTGAGTCAAAAAATTCCCAATTGCTGTGGAAAACTCATATTTCCTTCAACCCAAACGGAATACAAACTTTCATTCGAATCAAAAATACTCATGTTTTGTCATTTGTCGATTTCATTTGGAATTGCTCGTATGTAAAATTGTCCTCGACGACCAAGCGACTCCCTCCAGCAGTGAAATTAAAAATATCTCCCAGGCCCACAAATACATTGCATGTTGCGTTTTCTCTCAAAAACGCGAAAAAAAAATCATAACTAGACATTGTTTTTGTTCACGATTTTTTCATCACTTGTACATAACTCGTTACACTTTTACTTAGAATATTCAGTTGATATGGATAATTTGATTTTTATTGATAATTTTGTTCCTGAAGCTGTGTTTATTTTTCCCGCCGCAGAGAAAGCGTCATTTTCTACTAATGTTGCTAGTGTATATATTTCAACTTAATTAGCTCTGCAGAACATTATTCTTCCATTAAACGCTTACCATTATCAAAATCAGTTCATTAAATTTGTGAAACTACTTATTAAAATCCACCACTATTTGTTTTGCGTTTTGTTTATCTTTTTGTTTCATATAAACTGGCTGTCAAACTCAGCTTCGATGTCCCGAATTAATAGCGGCTTAAGCCATATTGTGGGGACGGAATGAATAAAGTTGCACACCCAATACGTAAAGTGGCCACTATCCAAAATTACAATTTTCATTATCATATGTCTTATTTCAATTGCGACTATTTTTTATGATGGTATTTCCAAAATCATTAAGTTTTATTATTAAAGTATGGTGCTCGATAATGTTATTGAAATGTGAGTAAAATTTCCAGAATAAATGATATATCTAAAACACCGTTAAGTAAAAGTTGAAGCGTTGTGTACGAAACACGACCGCATAGTTGACGCAAACTTATGCTGTCCATTATTTGAAATCAGGCGCTCTCTTTCAACGCTCTTTGAACAACTAATCATTGATAAATTTATAATTTTCTATTTTGCAAGAGAAGCTAGAGATTGTCCAAATCACATGGTGTGAACATCTAGTAAATTCATCACAACCTGATTAATCAATATTTGACCAAAATTAGACGTTTTCTGTGATTGATATTCAGTTCAATTTATACCCAATTTCTACCCCTAATATGTCCCCTATCAAAATGCATGTTCAAAATAATAAATTTAATAATCATAAAACAAAATCCACTTTGACATATTTTATATATTTTTCTTAGAACAAATACTGACGTTATGTATATATATTTTTTAGTTTTAGTTAACAGTTCTAATGAAAAATAATGTCACAAGTTTCATATCAACACTGACCATTCTTCAGATATAACAAATTTTATGCAATGGAGCTGAGGTTCATATTCATATTTGAAACTCATTATGGTAGCTTGTAATTATAAAAAATTGGAAACATAAATCATATCACCATAACGTGTTGAACCAGGATGCTTCATTTAGAGAGAGAGAGGGAGAAGCAACTGGACTGAACTCTAATGATGAAATCCAATAATATTTTATCATGCCAGACGAACGTTTCAAGCGCATTTCATTCGACTACTTAGCCATAAGTATAACTGAGCCCACGAACTTAATTCCAGGTCAATGTTAGAATCTGATTATTTCATCGCACTTCATATAAGTCCTGAAACATAAAACCAGGCTCTCTTCCATCGAAACGTAAATCTGCCTGTTCTGCCGAATCTTACGCCGAATGCTGCAGGCGGAGCACAAGTTCAAGTTCAACCAACCAACCAGTTCAGTTCGGGTACCCACCACCACAGGACACACTGTCGCATTCGCTCTATGCTGTATGAGCGAATCCGGAGTGAATCCAACAACCCTCTCTTCCTAGGCGTGGAGCTGAGAGCGATTCGGACGATTCATCCCTCCCTGTTGTTGGGGCAGTCTCCGAGGCTTCACTTACGTTGGAGTGCGTTTTCCGCTCGAGAAGAACCACTGGAGCTGAAGCAGTAAAAACCCCTTTGGCCACGGCACACGAGAGGACACCTGAAGCCGGGCAGGCAAACTCTCAAATTGCTTCTTGCTCTTGGTCCCATTGGAGCTCGGTGCTCCGTTTGGGACGACGAGGACATTCGTGATATTAAAGAAGCGTTATTAAAGAACCATAATTTTAGAACACTTCGCCGTCTTGAAGGGGTTTTTCAGTCTGCAGGCGGTTTGAAAATACGATATTGTTTCGTTGCCCCGTTTACGTTTCGTGGTAGGTTAGCTGTTCGAAGAGAGGGGGATGCTGTTTTATCGCGCGTTCAGTTTACCCCACTATCTCTCACTGTCTGTTCAAGAATGTGACATCGTTTTTATGTCGGAGGGTCTCGTCCCCTCTGAGAAAAAAAACACAGCAGCCAAGCGACAGAAGAGAGGCTAGAAGAGGTGGATACGATGTTAATATGAGATTTTTGGCGACCTCACTAGGCTGTGTGTTTGGGAAAGCCTCATATGTGTTTGCCGAGACCGTATGTGTAAACATGGAAGTAAAATTTTATTTCACTTGCTCCTTTATCTACAGAAGTTAATTTCGGCAGCAGATAGTAGCTTTTTTCTGGCAGATTGTATGAATGGAAGGCACGTGTGGCGAGAAGTTCCAGAAGGAGATTGTAAACACGCGATTGCGAAAGCTATGGTTTAAAAACGGGGACCGGATTATCAGCTGGAGGCATCGGAGGAAAACATGTTTTGTTTTTGATTACTTTTTGACAAATATGTGTTAAAACAATTTGAGAAGTTTGTTTTCTTCTTCTGTCATATAGCATACACTCGTATATTGAGTAAGCATTTGATTAATTTGGAATTCAAAAAGACAATCCTGTCTGAGTTTCAATTAAATTTTGTTTGCTCAAAAGAATGATACGTCCATTCAAACCAATATTATTGGAATAGAACTTCAAGCTGAACGTTTTCCCCGAAACATGTTTGCTCTTAACCCAATTTAACCTGACCTTCGGATATCCATCTTCGCACACACATTTCAGATACCACTGTCATTCGCCCTAATCCATCAACTCAATTGCTCGGATCGTTCGCCCCCTTTCACTGATGGTTTATAGCTGCTTTAACTCATACGTAGCTCCCTCATTTGTCGTTCCGTCTGGCTCTGTGTTGGACCGCCTTTTATTCTACAGGAGTATGTATATAGTACCCTAGTTCTGTTCGTCCTTGAGAGTGTATTTTGAAGCCCATTTGTTTCAATTTGTGGCCGCCGGGTACTGAAAGGATTCGCCGTTCCGATAGAACAGAGCACGAACGGAGGAGGGAAAAGTGAAAATTTTTGCTACAGACAGTCTACAGCCGAAGACAAATTACAGCTTTGGAGCCCGATAGTGAACGTTGGGATTCTTCAACGATAATATTTCTTCTGTTGGATTTTTTTTCATTTTTTCTTTAGACGGATTTTGAGGATCAATATTATCAATGTATCTTTCTCATATTGCACAAAAGACTGAATCATTTTGGCTTTAGACATACAAGCATACATTTGAGTTGGGTTAATCCTATGAAAACTCAATGATTGAAGCTCGATGGTTTTGAATGCATCTATGATGATGAAAATGATTCATTTTAGTCTGAAAGAAAAAATTACATTATTTGGCTTGAGGGTATGGATGAATTGTATATTCTTAAAGGGGTATTCTAGTGTAGAGACACGAATTTCGTAGGTTTTTTTGAGCCTCGTAAAACTAATACAAAGATTTTTTTATAGTCCATTATATCATTATTTGTTCATCTATCTCTTAACAATAAAACAAAAATTGAACGGAGAAAAAACATTCATAACTAGAACAGTGAGGAGCTGATGAATTGAGAGGGTTAAAAAAAAGTTGTGCCATGGCACGATTCCAGCCAGTTTTCTGAAACACAAAAATCGAACAGATTCGGAATCAGTAAAAATACCGCTATCGCATGAACCTCGGATAAGTAAAAAAAATCTGGCCGTTTGAAAAACAAAATGCGGTTTAAAACGTTTTTCCCTACGTTTCCCGTTTTTTTTTAAATAGTAAAATTTAAAAAAAAATGTAAGGGGTTGTATCTTGGACACGACCACATATATTCGACGTAGAACTACGCAATTATATTATAAAATCAGCTTGTTTACCATTTCGAATATTTTTTTAGAATGCATCGAAATTTTTGTAGTAGATTATATTTTTCGTTACAAATAAATTTGATGAACGTCCTTTTACGTTTGATATGATGCCTAGGACTACCAAAATATGTGAACGGAAGAATTGTCAAACGATCATTGTATTTTACATTTCCCTCTGAAATTATTGCACGTTTAATGTTTACGTAGTTCTTGAACCGCGAAAGTTTATTCACCTCTAGTATCTGAAATGACGATTTTCTCAGGCTTCTCAGTTTAAAAGTACGTTTTAGGGAAACATATTCCGGTTTGCACAACGACAAGCGAGTACAAAAGTACTCAACACCAAAAAATACCCCCGACTTGCATGTATTTGCAAAGCGGATTCCCCCAGGCACATTGATTTTGAAGTCCGTGCTAGGGAAACACAGCTCGGTGGAAACAAAAATACCCCCGACTTGCATGCATATTTGCAACGCGGATTTCCACAGGTACATCGATTTTGAAGTCTGTGTTGGGGAAACCGCAAATCGGGAGAATTAAAACTTGGCAGTTAGGGTGTTTAGAAAACGCTTGACATTTTACATTTTTATTTTTATTCAATTGTTCATCTCATGCAAAATAATATGTTATTAATTGTGATAGACGCGTAGAAATATTTCTTATCAATTGATGCAAATATCTTTTCGATCTGTTACGAAATGTTCGAGTTATAATCATTCGAAATACGGGTAGGGTTAGCACACAAATCGGCAGAACAAATGAATTTAAACCGTTTAGAGATTAACGAGTTGTAATGTATAGCATATCAAAAAAATCTGAGAGAATTTCCGTTTCGATTTGTATGCAAATCATGAGAATTCGTCCACAGCGAAAATAGTTATTAACGTTAACTTTATTTCATAAAAACGTGATCTGTTTGCTAATTTGGCACCCTTCCTGAAAGACGTATTATTTATCCATATAAATACGACATGAATCGGTTCAGTAGAACTTGAGATATCATGTACGTCAGTTTGAAAAAAAACTTGTTTCGAGAAAAACACGTTTAAAGTTCTTGTTATTGCCGTACCAAGTTAGATACCGCATCACTAAAATGGCTCTAACTCGGTAAATAATGGGATTTTCGTTAAGTCCTTTCTAGGGTATATTCTTGAATGACTAAACTACAAAAATATGAAGGATTTTTTTTTTATTTTTTCAAATTTCTAGACTAGAATACTGCCTTAAGTGGATTGTTCGAATTATGTGACATTCTTTCCAAGTTGTACTGTCGTTTTTCTTGTACACATTTATTCAGCCATTCCATGCCAAACCGATATAGTGGTGCTCAGATTTTCGTGAAAAGTGGTATTTGTTTTCGTTATCACAAAACATTGGATTGGTTTTTTTTTCGTTAGGGTAACCATTTCCATTTTAGGGTGGTTCGAAAAACCAATTATTTCCACTTTTTCCCAAAAATGACTTTTTAAAAAAAATCATAACTTTTGAACCACTGAACCGTTGTAGATGATCGACATATCAAATTGAAACCAATAAGCCTTTCACTAAAAAATATTGAACAAGAAAAAAATGGATTTTGTTTTCGTAATTATTGATAGTATTTGTTTTTTGTTGTTTTTGTGACTTTGGTCTAGAATGCGTTATATTATATTTTTTCTTGAAAGCTGAGGATTTTTTACATAACATATCTCAATATTTGAGATGTTATTCTTTCGTTTTTAAGATATGATTTTCCAAAGTTAACCGATGGTTCGAAAAGACATTTTTTTCATCTTTTTTTTCAATTACAAAAATTCATAACTTCTAAACTACTGGACCGATTCAGATGATCGACATATCAAACTGGAGCTTATGAGTTTTCTTTAAAAAAATATTACTTTTGAGAACAATTTTGATTTTCGTTTTTATAATTATTGATTGAGTCAGTTTTTCATAATGGAGGCGATCTGGCGTAGTGGTAACATCCATACCTCTCACGCAGAGATCACGAGTTCAATTCTCACTCCCGACATTCTTCCAAAAATGGAAGTAAAAGTGACGAACCAGCCGTAATGTGTTGAAAGTCACTATAATAAAAAGAAAAAAAAAGTTTTTCATAATTTTATCGATTGTAGATAGCGGGCGCTATATTTTTTTATATTTTTTCCGGATAGCTGAGAATTGTTTACATAACATATCTCGATATTTGATAAATCATATCTCAAAAACGAAAAAATTGCATCTCTGAATTGAGTCACTGAGTCAAATTTCGAGAAGCATTAACCCCTTTTGTCAAACAATAGCATGAACAACAGGGTGCATCATTTTGACGTAAGACTACGTCTAACCTTTCAATATAGGGGCCCATTTCAATGTTTCGGGTCGAAAAAGTGGAAGATTTTGAAAGTTGATTTCTCTTTAATTAATGGGTGGATTTTTATACAGTCAATAGGTATTATCTCCAGGTATGTCCTAAGACATATTTGAAAATTGTAAAATAAGTAATGTAACAATGTAACGAATAAAATAGGTAGGTTTTCTCTATTTTACTCGAACACATTTTCTCAAACTGCAACCATTAGCGTTCGGACGTTAGCTCACATGGTATGGATTCCCTTTTCGATATGCAGTTGCATCAAGAAAGAGAGGGGTATAAATTGGTGAATATTTAACACACTCTAGACCAGGGGTTCTCAAACTGTTTTGGGCAAGAGACCCCTTTTCCAGATTTAAGTCATACCTTAGACCCCCATAGCCGAATTTCTTTTAAAACCTTATCTTTAGTTTTTATACAGAATAATTATCAATTTGAAAATATTGCAGTTGGTTAAATGAATAAACTTGTCATTATTTCTTCACGGAGGCGATCTGACGTAGTGGTAACATCCGCAACTCTCACGCAAAAGGTCACGAGTTCTATTCACACTCTCGACATTCTTCAAAAAAAATGGAAATAATGTGAAAAACCAGCCAAAAGTATTGAAAGTCACTATAATACAGAAATAAAATATTTTCTCATCATATTCAACAAAATACATAGAGATAAAATTTAGTAAGGGGGTCTCCGTAGCCACATTGGTTGCGCGTTCGCTTAGTAAGCGATCGATCGTGAGTTTAAAACTCAGGGCCCTCATTGACCATCTTAGTGTTGTTACAGAATAACTACGTTAACGCAACAATCATCAGCGATGGAGATCGATCCACGGTCGAAATAAGATCGATTCATCCCTACAACTGCTATGCTCTGCAAAATACATCGTGCTGCTGTTCTATATATAACTCAACAATGATCAATCAACTGTCTCCGCTGTCCGGTTTATCTGGATAATGGAAGATCAGAAGGAATACTATTACGCCTAAATGGCTACTGTGTAAATGTACCATATGCAATGGTATAGAAGGAAATACTATTACGCCGAAAAATGGAAACTGTGTAATGTTCTAATTATAGATATGATAAACATGTGATATGTACACGATTAGAATTCGGTTCTGTTTCAGCTAAAATGCTAATGAGCCTAAAATGAATAACTGGGACAAAAAAATATGTTAAATATCAAGTATAATTAATAATTATGAATACAAATTACTCACAAACTATGAAAACATTCAAATCGTAAACCAATCTATCCACAACTACCACAATATCAAAATACGCTTCAATATTGGTTAATTAAAACCTTAATTCTCCGCGTTCGTTGATTTTCAAATGGTTCCTTCGGTTTCGCGTTGTTTGCAACCATAATGAAGCCTTTTTCGACATGGAAATGATGATGGAAAAACGAGAAGATATTTTCCAGCAATGTATCACAACGCAGGATACTGTTTTTCAATGTTTCGTTATAGCTAGAACATATGATATATGTTATATAGTTGTACTTCTGCCTCATCTGTGCTGATGATAGTCACCTTTTCTTGCATTATCTTCTTCTTCTTGGATGGCACTAACGTTCCTAGAGGAACTTCGCCGTCTGAACATAGTATTACTTGCGTCATTTTTACTAAAGATTGGACTCGAAAAAAATTAGACACAAAAATTATCAACAAAAATTCAGTTTAAATCGGATACTCGGTAAATCGTAGAAAAATCAATCCAAATGACATTATGTTCAAAACAAAAATTTCAGGTAGTATTTGGTGAGAATAGAATCGATATATACTTTTAAAAAAACCCAACAAAGTTTTTCTGAGATCAAAAAATCGAAAACAAAAAAATCGATTTTCTCAATTTTTTTAAGTACAATGATCGTTCCAAAAAATTGGAAATCGGAATGAAAAAGATCGATCTTCTAAAAATCGATTCGAGATCGCACAATCCTAGTCCGCACCAAAAAAAATCGCCTGCCACAACAGGTACTTCAGGCGAATTTGTCCGTCTTTCGGAACCTTTTTCGGAACCTCCATGCGGGACGTACCGACAAAAAACTCGAGGCCGGAGATTTGTTTGGTGTCCGCCTTGATGTATGTCTCGTCTTCCATGACGAGACAGGCTTGACCAGCCACTCACGGTACAGTTTCCGTGCACGCCATTTGGCCACTGTGTTTTGCTTGTTAGTCCGATTTGACGCCTTCCTGACCTTGAAAACACGTAGCCCAGCCCGAATCATTGTCTACTGGATGAACCACTTCGACGAATTGACCTTTTTGGCCACGTCTCGGGTGGAATGGTTCGGGTTCTTCTGAAAGTACTGCTTTATCTTCTGCGCCTTCTCTGGGTATTCCGTTTTCGGTTTTCGGCCGCTTCCTGGCCTGTGCGACTGACCAGGATTATCGATCACCGCGCCCACCGCGATTTGCTGGGGTAGGGCAAGCTTATTATACAGTAAAATGTCAGGAGCATGTTTGCGTATACGTTAAAAATACAGAGAAATGTTAAACATGCCTGAAGGACGCATACGCTCAAACACATTATCTTGCACGAACCTGTTCACGTTTTTTTACTTGCCGAATTTTTCATCTTGTACTTTTTTATTTTCATCTACGATATTAGTCATTCTCAGGGTTGCCACATATACAAAATATTCTGTATTTTACAGATTTTTCGCCAAATTTGAAATAGAGAATCTGTATATACAGAATTACAGATTTTCTGCAAAAATACAGAATTTAAAAATATGTTTTCAAACAAAGTTCTGAAGTCGGTTGGCTTCCACAATGATCGACTCTATTTTGAAAGCAAAAAACTATGTATCGGCTCAAGGGGGAGCGTCAAGGATGAAATTGCGGAAAATTGGAGAAATGCAAAGTTCAACAAAACCATGTATAAACATCGTACAATTTATTATGAGAAAACTTTTTTATTATTTAATTTGTTGTATTGATACGACTTAAGCAAACCATAAATAATAGCAATAAAGTCAAAATGAAAGTAAACCCTTCTTTCCATTTTTTCCGTTAATTTTTTTATACAGATTTTTTTGCTAAAAATACAGGTATACAGATTTTTTCAGAAAATTTTACAGGATTAAACGTGGCAACTCTGGTCATTGTTATAACAGAGTAGTTAACGTAACAAAACTTATGGAGCACCTTAAATATTTCAAATAAGAATTTGTGTTATTTTATAGGGATCGATTTTCAGACCCCTTCGACCCCCAAAATCAATTTTCGTTTCTTTCGACCCCTGGGAAACCGAAATCGACCCCAGGGGGTCGATATCGACCACTTTGAGTAACCCTGCTCTAGACGAAACCACTCTAGTGAAACCATGAGCTGAGATATTGTTCGGGAATGAAATGAATGAAATGTGTTAGCTATTTCTCTCTCCTGATTTGCGAGTCAATTTGGCATATGTCACTTTACATCAAGAGATAAATTCGCTGGTCTATCAATTCGAAACTCAGTCGCACACTAGATAGCGATTAGCTAGCAGAATGTGTTAGAGCCAGTGTCTTAGAATATCAACAAATATTCACGAGTAACGAATATGATTTTTGTTCAGTGTAAATGACTTTTTTCAGCCTGAAACACACTTCCATCATTATATTGATGACAATAACAAACGAGTTCATTTTGTTAATATCGCTGATGCATGAACAAATTTGCTATAATGAATGAATGCGGCATTGAGTAGGGTTCATAACTTCGCTGTTATTTATACTTCAAATATCAAAAGCAACAAAGTGATATTCATCACATTCGAAATGATATTCGTTTTGGCAGTGAATTTTCCAAACACGGCATCCGGCAGCCGCAAAGCAGCACGGGCTCATAAAAAATTTGAATAGAGACAAGCAAGAAACCGCG
Organism: Toxorhynchites rutilus septentrionalis; assembly: GCF_029784135.1. Taxonomy (NCBI): domain Eukaryota; kingdom Metazoa; phylum Arthropoda; class Insecta; order Diptera; family Culicidae; genus Toxorhynchites; species Toxorhynchites rutilus. Next base: position 47,637,353 of record NC_073745.1, read on the forward strand.
AACGATCCCTAAACGCTGTATTTATTGTATTACAAGCAGCAATACAATAAAAGTTCGTACTAAATAAAAGCCATCCGCACGCAGCAGCCTCAGGTTAAAAGTAAACAACAGCTGATATTCATTTAACTAAAATGAGATTCAATTCTGACGTCTCGAATTATCAATATGAAAATGACACTGGGTGAAAAAATAACCTTCAAAACATATTGAAGAACAAAAGCTCATTTGCTCATATTCACTGGTTGTGTGGATCTGTCATTTTGATTTTCGTTTGAAGTATATAGGTTTTCGATGCAACCTAGCCCGAAAATCTATGCATTTGAGCATAGCCAAGACGATTTTTTTCAACACTGGTTAGAGCTGCTAGTTAATTTGGGAGTATTGCTGCTGTGGCGATAACTCACGTCGAAAGATGAGAGTTCAGGTATTGTTTTTACAAATTGACCTTTTTAAAGGCTAGAGGCAAATGAATTGAACAAGTTTAAAGACTCTATATATCAAAACAACATCATCTCCATCAAAACATCCCCGACGGAAGAATGTTTAAGTACAGGCCTCAATAAAACAAACAAAGAAATAAGAAACCAACAGTAAGTGAGAAGGAGTTCAAGAATTGTGTAGAATTAAAATAAAAAATTCCCGTATTATAATTCAAATGTGTATAAAATTTCAAATTCCAACGTGTATAAAAATTCAAATTCCAACGAAAATCAAATCCAATAACACCATCGACTGCACTAAAGTTATTAACAAAAATGTCAACGACAACACAAAAGTTCTTTTCAGCCAAAATTGTCATGAAGAGTTAATTTTTGACGTAGAACTACGTCTTTCAGGAAGGGGACCAAATCAGAAAATAGGTCACGCTTTTATGAAATAAAGTTAACGTTAATAACTATTTTCACTGTGAACCAATTCTCATGATTTGCATACCACTAGAATTGGAAATTCTCTAAGATTTGTTTGATATGTTATATATTACAATCCGCTAATCTCTAAACGGTTTAAATTCATGAAAACTAGAAGAACATTTTATGTGCTAACCATACCCGTATTTCGAATGCTTATAACTCGAACATTTCTTAACAGATCGGAAAGATGTTCGCATTAATTGATAAGAAATATTTCTTCGCGTCTATCACAGTTAAGAAAATATTATTTTCATGAGATGAACAATTGAATAACTTTAAAATGTCAAGCGTTTTTTAAATGCCCTAACTGCCAAGGTTTGATTCCCCGTTTCCCCAACACAGACTTCAAAATCGATGTACCTGTGGAAATCCGCCAAATATACATGCAAGTCGGGTGTATTTTTGTTCACACCGAGATGTGTTTCCCTAACACGAACTTCAAAATGAATGTGCCTGGGGAAATTCGTTTTGTCAAAACATGCAAGTCGGGGATATTTTTTTGGTGTTGAGTATTTTTGTACTCGCCTTCGTTGTGCAGGCCAGTATATGTTTCCCTAAAACATACTTTTGCACTGAGAAGCTTGGGAAAATCGTCATTTCAGATACTAGAGGTGAATGAACTTTCGCGGTTCGAGAACTACGTAAACATGAGATGTGAAACAATTTCAGAGAGAAATGTAAAATACAATGATCGTTTAACAATTCTAAAAAAAAAAGGACGTTCATCAAATTTATTTTAACGAAGTACATAATCTATTACAAAAATTTCGATGCATTCTAGAATAATATTCGAAGTGGTAAACAAGTGGATTGCATAATATAATTGCGAAGTTCTACGTCGAAAATATGCGGTCGTGTCCTAGATACAACCTCTTACAATTATTTCAGTCAACTGATTCATTTTCCGGTTACATTTTCAGATTTCTTAACGCACAAGACACATTATTATTTGAAAATTCGAACTAGTTTAGTCCTTCGTCTCTCCGGTCTTTGAGGACTTCTTCTTCATTTTTGTTTTTAAGAGGCATCGTAATTTGCAGTTCATTCGCCTCTAAAAAGAGCCGTTTATATCTTGATGGAAGAGAGATATACAATTTTAAATTTTAAATTTTACTTTTTTTTAAGTATATTGGCCTCCATTTTTTCTAGAATCAAAATATTATATAGGCGCAATTGTTCAGCGATTTTGGATTTATTTATAGTAATGCTTATGTTACATGGTAACATAAACATGGTTAGTTTTTTATCATTATACACAGTGAAATCAAAAAGTTCTGGGACTACCGCGCTAAAATCGGGAAGTGACGCTATCTCTGCTCCAACGCGCGATCTACTTTCCGCCAACTTTTGGCCAGCTACCGTTTCTACCGTGAACCGCTATCTCGATTCAGTAGCTAGTTTTGGCTGATAAGAGTACCGCAGTGATTTTTTGTCGCGTCACAATTTTAATTATGGAGCAGAGAGCCGCCATCAAATTTTGTGCCTCCAGGACAAACAGTGAATGCGGTCTTCTACAAAAGTCTCCTGAAACAATTATTGGCACGGATACGGCGCGTGCGGCCCGACCAGTACCGATCAGGAGAATAGTTTTTGCTTCATGACAGCGCGCCCGCGCACACCGCGATTTTGGTAGCGCAGTGTCTAGCCAAACGAAAGGTGACTGTCATCACCTGTCCCCCCTATTCTCCGGACCTCGCCCTGGCAAATTTTTTTTTGTTTCCCAAGTTAGAGAACGCTATGAAAGGGGACCGTTTTGACGATGTTCCAGACTTTCAACGAAATTTGACGCGTATTATGAATTCCATACCGGCTGAGCAGTTTAAACGCACCTTCCGACACCTCTACGAACGTTCGAAATTTTGTGTGGAAAGGGAAGGCCTATATGTAGAAAACTAATATCTAATCTTTTGAGTATCTCGTTTTTTCTTTGTTTTAAAAAATAGTCCCGGAACTTTTTGAATGCACTGTGTATAGGGATACCATCTGGTCGGAGTTAAAAACCAGGAAACCAGAGATGCCAACCTTCCTGATTTTTCAGGATTTCCCAGACTTTTTGATACTTTCCCTGTTATCCTGACAAACACTAAATTTGCCCGGATTTTTCTGAAATGATCCTGATTTTTCCTGATTTTTCTTGATTTGTACTTTTTTCTTTATTAGAATGGAAATTATTCGTAATAAATATACAAAGTTTTTCTGGTTGGAAATGAGAATTGTCATAATAGCCTACAAAAAAAGCTTTCCAGTCCGCACTTGCATTATGTTTAACCTTCTTTTTGTTTATTATCTATATATTCTGTAGCGATTCGCTTTATCGAAAATACCCTGACGACATATATTAAAGCTTGAAGTTGGCGTGAAAAAAAGATACTCTATCAGATTAGCACGCCCAAAGGCAGTTTCAAATCGTTATATTTTGAATGAAAATAATTACATGTTACATTTGAATAATTTAAACAGGTAGTCCTAGCTTTTACTCTACAACTGTGTCAATAAAGTTTCTGACATTTCCACAAAAACTCATCATCATTAGCATAGTCTTACGAAACTGATCTCGAAGCTGAACTTATTCATTATTCTCATTCTAACAGTCGATAAATTCCCACAACTACTGCTCGCAAAAAAAACTAGAGGAACTTCCAGAATTAGTCAATGCGATAGACGTCGTGTTCCATCAAAACAAAGCCAAACTTCATGACTCTTTGCCAACACGACAATTTATGTTGGAGTCTGGCTGGAATGTGCTATACCACCAGTTGAACTGACCGGATATTGCACCATAAGATTTTCTCAGGTTAAGGTTCCTGCGAAATTATCTCAAGTATGCGAGCTTCGACATTATAGACAGTATAGAAAATATCTTTCTTTTGTATATAAAGCAGTTTTCGGCGAGAAAGCAAACATATTCTGAGAGGATAAAATTTTTAAGCTGAGTGAAAGATGGTGAAAGATCGTGTAACAAAACTGTTCACATAAATTTGAATAAATGTATGTCTGCCTATGAAAATCATGCGTTTGTGTTTCCAAAAAACCGGTTCGAAATTTCCGGACAACACAATATGAGCATTAGGGTGCATCTCTAATTTCAAAAAAAATTACCTAGTAAAAAATGTTCACTACCTCGAAAAAACACCCTATGCCAAATATTAGCTCAATTGGACTTATGGGAGAGTGGCGCAAAGCGGTCGAAGTTTGAGTTTTTTTTTGAAAATCGTAACATCACTCAAAGAGGGAGTAAAGGAAATCGGGGCTTTCGAAATTTTTTTTTGATGCCAAATGTTTTGAAATTGCATGAAAAGTTGATATCTAGCGTCACAAAACAAAAAAAATTGTCAAAAATTGACTCTCTGGGACTGTTTTCTTTCGGAATACAAAACGAAACGTATGGTTTTGGGTACCAATAAAAATAGTTATCTCGATTTTTCATTCGGAACTTGCTGCGAAATGTTGATTTGCACGATAATATACACTTTGCAAAATATTAGCTCATTCTAACTTCATTTATTAGTGTCACAGACGTAAAAACTTGAGTTTTTTTTGAAAAACGAAAAATGGTCGTTTTTCCATCTGAAAAGTCGATTTTTAACAAAAAAAATTTTTGTTCGAGATAACTGTAAATCTCGATGTGCCATGACATTTGGCATCAAAAAAAGTTTTTGAAACCCCCGATTTCCGGTGATTTTTCGATTTTGAAAAAAACTCAAACTTTGATCGCTTTGCGCCACTCTCTCTTGAGTCCGATTGAGCTGATATTTGGCATACGGTGTTTTTTCTAGGTGATAAACATTTAGTATAAGGTAACTTTTTGAAATTTTAGGGTCGATTATTTCCTAAACATTCATTGGCACCCTAAATAGCATCCTGATTTTTCCTGTTTTTTATTTTCATTCTCCCGGTTTATTAAAATAATAGTTGGCAACCCTGCCTGTCACAACTACGACTACTGCCAAACTGTTATCACTATTTCAAGATATGAGCAAATTTAAACACGCGGTATGTGATTTGCACTTCAACAAACCAGAATACTTAAATCTATATTTCTTGTTCGATCCATGAGGTTTTTTTTTATTTTTTTTATTAGATTTTAAGTGACGTAGCACTTAAGGCTTTCGCCTCTCGTTCCATAAGGTGAAAATACTCCGGAGATTACAACTTCTTTTCTGTACGAGCACAGAGTTTTTTTGATTGGTTTCCGAGTCATCAAACATCATACGCAATAGTGCCGGAGATAATCCGTGGATCTGAATCTTTTATGATGTTTGACACGCAATAGCTTCTTACAGGGTGGGCCATTTAAAGTGGAAGGATTTGTTTTTGCAATAGCAAAGTAAAGAAGTGGAATTTAAAATTTTTTTTTTTGAAATTCATTTATTTTGGTCCAAGGAGATTTGTTCTAACTACTTTTTGATTATGATATCTCGTAAATGACCGCCTCTGGCCTTGACCGCAAAATGTGCCCATTTTTCGGCATTTTCCATCACTTTGCCCAATGTTTCGGCCGATATGGCAGCAATTTCTTGTTGGATATTGTCTTTCAGCGCAGCCAGGGTCCTTGGTTTACCAGTGTATACCTTGGATTTTAAATATCCCCATAAAAAAAAGTCAGGAGGCGTCAAATCAGGTGATCTCGGTGGCCAGTCATAATCGCCGTTTTTCGATATTAATCTTCCGGGGAACATTTCGCGCAATAATTTGGTCGTGGCAGCCGCTGTATGGCATGTAGCGCCGTCCTGTTGGAACCAGTAATTGTCCAATTCATTTTCACGAACAAATGGCAATAAAAAATCGGTTATCATTGTCCGATAACGCTCCCGCAACACTGGCTCGAACGGCATCAATATTCTCGTCGAAACGTCTTGGTCGTTGTCTGGACAGATGACTGGCATTACCAACACTACCAGACAATATAAATTTGGCATATAATCGACGTATAGTGTTGTCTCCAGGCGATGTTTTAACTTTATTTTTATTTTTCCATGCACGTTTAGTTAACACAATTGAGAAGTTATTTTGAATGTACAGCTGAACAATTTCAGCGCGTTGTTTAGGTGTGTATTGTTCCATGGTTAAAATTGTACTGAAATGACGCTTCCAACGCGGTATGACATTTGTTAATCTGACATCTCTGTCAAAAGTTATGGGGTTGCCAGATGCTTCCACTTTAAATGACCCACCCTGTATATATATTCTTGCGAATTCACGGTGTTTGGATAATATTTTTTCAATCAGATTTACCTGTAATGGTGACAAAATGACAAAATGCACATACCGTTATTGGCCACTAACACTTATAAATAACATATGCAACACTTAGCCTCATAGTCATTACGTCGTTCTTAAAAAAATCAGGAAAAATGCTAGAATATGAAAAATAATTCAAAACGCTCCAAAAGCATATCAATATCAGGACATGTGCTGTTAAAATAGGAGAGATGATATCCATAACATTATAATTCCATAGTCTGTATTTTTTTTTTCATTTTACCGTGTTATAGTGGTTTTCAGCCTTTTGGCTGGTCCGTCACTTGAACCCCGACTTTACTTCTAACCCCTAAGGAAGAATGTCGGTAGTGAATTGATCTCGGGACCTTTAGTGTGAGAGGTTTGGATGTTAACCACTATGCCAGGTCGAGTACTTTGTTGTCTGTACATGGTTTAAACTGATGAAACTTGGAAGCATTCCCATTTTTCCATACATTTGTTCTGCTCATTAGGGTGCTGACCAACCCGTAGCGTCAATAGAAAACGTTTTTTTGGTTTTATGGGCTAGGTGCTAAATACCACAGCGAGTCGCATTAAAATCGGTGTCAAAAAGGAGAATAACGCTTGCGATGTATAGTATGGTGACAACGAAAATGGTCATGTCAAATTTCAAAAACCGACCAGTTTTGATTTTTTGATCCTCGAAAATCTTCAAAGGAAATTTGGAAAATCGATATTTTTTTCTCGATGCCAAATAACTTGAAAATGCATGAAATGTCGAGATTTAATGTCATCTCGAAAAAAAATTTGGCCGAAAATCGACTTTTTTGGACTTTGCCTGAGTGACCAACAAATCCAAACTTTGAGTGCTTTTAGGCACCCCTAAATCATGTCGGATTGAGCTGAAATTTCGCACAGGTAATTTTTTGGGCCAATAAACAAAATGTACATGAAGATTTTCGAGGATCAAACAATCAAAACTTTGAGCGCTTTGAGGCACCCCTAAATCATGTCCGACTGAGCTGAAATTTTGCAGGTAATTTTTTTGGACCAATATATAAAATGTACATGGTCGGTTTTTGAAATTCGATGATGAAATTTTTCTCATACATCCATTGCCACCCTAATGTATAGTCAAAGCATCGCTAGCTTGTGTATTATTTTCGCGAGGGAAAGAATGAATCATGAATTTGTAGAATCTTCAGCTGATTCTACAAACCACGTAAACTATCAACTCATTGCAGGGCCAATAATAAAAAAAAAATCGTAGTCTCACGTTAACATTGCGGTCACCTCTTGGACGCAACCCACTGCAAATAGCAACTGAAAAATCTTCAAAAAGAATCTGAGGAATGCTGAAGAGGGAGATCGAGGGAAAAGTGGCTACATCGCTCCGCTTCGGTCGGGAGATCGGTGCAACTGGCCAAACAGTGAAAAGAACCTGGCGAACATGGACATACATGCCAGAAAGTGGAAGTCCTGTCCACTGGTATCGGAGCTGCAGGCAATGATGCAGCGGCAGCGGCTGAATAAGATGGTCAAGTCGATTTTCCCGGTGAATCGCGACGTAGTGGTGGTGATGGACGACGAAACCTATCTCACCCTGGATGGCAACGACTGGTAGGGCACTTCGTATTTTACTTCCCCCACGAAGGAATTGAGCTCCGAAGTGATGTTTCCAAGTTCCAAGGAGGTTCCGCTCTGGCTGACGATCAGCGAGAAGAGGATGTCAAAGCTGCTCTTCTTTAGCTTCGGACTGGCCGTGAACGGGGAAATTTAAAGTACGAAGTGCTTGTCTGCTACCATAAGCGTGAAGACGCGGTGTTTTGGCGTCGGCCCACTACTCGAAGCGATTGTTAGAGGAGATGGAGCGGCTGAACATCGATGTGGTACCCAAGTCGGCGAACCCGCCCAACGTCCCCCAGCTGCATCCCATCGAGAATTCCTGGGCAAACCTGAAGTGTAAGTTCTACTACAACAATTTTGCCGCGAAAACTGAGAAGGAATTGATAAATAAAACAAAGAAAGAACTCAAAAACATGCCTACACGCATGTTTTTTTCCGCCATGGCGAACGTTCCGGTTAACCGCCGGAAGGCCGCTCGCAAGGGCGTAGATTTTTTTTTTTTGCAAGTAAGCTGATATAATTACCTTCCATGGGAAATTTATCAAACTCAATTTGCTGTGTTAGTTTATTTTATCGCCATCCAAAAAAAAACACATCTTTTTTTAATGCAAACATTAGGCCGACAGACTGACGCAGAGCGAGTTCAATTAAAAGCATTCCAAAAAAGATCGTAGAAATACCACCTCGCAATCATCGATTCTTTTTGCCGGCGTTACCGCACAGCATGGTTCTGCTAAGCAAAACCATCATTTTGCCGTCACAGTTTTGGTTCCCGCCAGGAAGGAAGGCAAATATACATTTGCCAGCGCCCTTCTCACTTGTAACTTGTTCACATTTTTCACGCCAAGGTGCTCCACCACAGTGAAGGTAAACGCTTGGGTGATGAAAATATTCCATATTTCAGCGCCCAAAATTTCAGCACACGAAAACTGGCAAACGAAATTGAGGTAAAAATGCAGGTTTCGAGAGCCAAACAAAGAATCTGCAAAGCGCTGCAACGGGGATTCCTTTGTACTTTCATTTTTTTTTTGTTGCAGCAGAAGATGAGGGCGGAAAAAAATCAGGTGCATTCGAGGGTTGTGTTTCGGCTGCAGTATTATCCTTCTTGATGGATGGTGTTTTTGTGTCCCTATTCGGAGCCCTGCTACACACAGTGGCAGAGCTGTTTCCGTTTGGCGCTTGATTGAATATCATATTCCGGAGAGTCGGAAAGGTATCGCTGCAACGGGGCTGGACTGGAATCGAAGTCAGTATCAGTGTAACGAAAAATGAAGGAAATTGAAGTATTGCATGAATTTCGAACGTCTGTCTTGCTGGTTGTTTGTTTGGCACGTTGCATACACTGATGTAAGTCGTGATTCGGGAAGATTGCTAGTGGAAAACAACGGATAGTACCGATGGAGAAACCACGCGAGCGTCTACAGCTTGTCTGCTATTCTTATATGTTGGATGTAATCAGTAATGCAAACAGGAGCGGATATATCGACAACCACGTGGGGATGAATTGGAGCAGAAGCTGGCGAAACAAATAAGCATTCCTTCCATTCCTTTCCGACCGCAAGAGTGCCTGTGGATATTTTCATACGTTCGTTAATTGATACGCCAGGAAATACCGAAAGTATTGATTCAACCCTGTCGGAATCGGATTCCACGGAAGAACGTCTGTTTAGCTGCTGAGGGAAACATTTCCTGTCCAGTGGTGGGGACGAAGGATAAGACGGCAATTGCAGTGTCTGTAAGTTTCGTCTTTTCGCACCGAGTAACTCATACAAAGTCCATTCCCTTTAGCAGTTTGATAAAGTGGATCTCGTTTTCTTGGAATAACTGCAACGACGGGACACGATGGATGTATATATCATTGTACTCTCGTATGGTACGTCGTTTGTTCTGGTAACATTACCCCGCTTACGGTACTAGGTGTACATTGTGCGTGAAATGCAGATAGACGGTAGAAGATGCCTTTGTTTTCTTACGATTCCAGAACATCTCTGGTGAGGCATGGGGAAAAAATTCGATTTGGAATTACTCCTACAAGCGCGTGTAGAATAGAGTACAAAGGGTGATTTCATTAGATGGTACTCGCCATAACTGTCCGTGTATTGAAAGTAAGTGCTAAACAGAATTGTATCAATACCAGTAGTAGTGATGAGGATAGTTCTCGAGCGAGAGAATCCTTTTTTATTATGACAAGACATTTGGAAGTTCTGTTCTTCATGACAGAGCTTCACCCTGCACATGTGCTTTTAGAGTATATAACGGGATACTAGTAGAAAACCTGTCCAAATTTGTCGCGATGTGAATTGAGAATTTACGAAACTGCAAATGATATGTACCGATAAACGATATGTCTTGTTTGTAAACTAAACATATTTCACCTGGGAACGGATTCCGTTTTTGTTCATTGTTTGGCTAATGCTAAAACTTATTTGTTCGTATTAATTTGCAATACGAACTTACGCAATACAAAACTTTAATGCAATACGAAACTTTAATTTTTTTGACGCTTTTATATTTTGTTATCAATACTTTCAAACATTCACATTTTCTCACTAAGCGAACGGCCATGAGTCCAATCACCGAACTCTTCATCGATTGATTAACCTTAAAACATTTAACAGCTTTCATTTTACTATAGAATTACTAGTACTCCTACCAAAACTCGTAATTATGTGTAATAAAAAAAATATTTCCAGACGCTATTCACTTGCATATAACATGTTCCTCCGTTACATGAATTACATGGAAAGAAGCCACAATGGCGCTCATTTCTTTCAACTCCCTCCCTCACCACTCGACCGAAAATCAATAATTTTGCGAGACAGTGTGAAGAAAATGATCGTTTTCGCACACTTCCCATCAAGTAATATCAACCAAACTCTAATCGATTGCTCACAAGATATTGAATTTTCATCTGCCGTCGCCCTGTATGATTAAAAACGTCGGAAAACTCGAGCTAGTGCTCTGAAAGTAAAATTCTCATTTTTCAATTTTCTGCAATGGTATTGTTTGTATTGGTGAAAGCATCGTTATTTTTTCGACCCTGATGCCAGATAACATCATCGAAACAGCTATAAAAAGCACTCAATAAAACTCAATATTCCTGAGTCATAGCGTTTCATATCATGAAAATCAATAAAATAAAATTGTGTTGATATCAATACAATTATTATATTGAAGTTTAATGGGTCTATAATGTATAAGTCACCCGTGGTCGCGTGGTTAGCGTCTCACATTATCATGCCGGGTGTTCGGGTTCGATTCGCGTTCCGGCCGGGGGATTTTTCGTCAACGCAATTTCCATCGACTTGCACTGTGGTCGCGCGTATTCTAGAGCTTGCCCCTCAGAATACATTCAAGGCGTGTGTTATTTGGCTTAAGAAATCTCAACTAAGTATTAATAAATTACGCTAGTTAATGCATGCGTTGAGACGGCAAAAGTTCCACAGGGAACGTTAACGCCATTCAAGAAGAAGGGTCTATAATGTAAGTTTTAGCGGCTATAACATTGGTTAAGAAAATTGTATTGCAGAGATCGGATCACCTCCTACCGCTGCCTATGCTTTCAAAAATAGTAAACGGAAAAGTGTTATATTCAATCAAAATGCCGCCTCGGCCAACAAAGAGAAGGAACTCTCCAACGTGAATATGTGAAAACAATACGATCAACGAAGGCAAATATTAAGGAATTATCAACATCGAGTTACTGTGCCGAAGAACTTGTTAATACCAAAAGAGCCCCAATTTGCATGTGTTATAATTTTCTCATGTTACGCTTGCGTATAATCAGAATTTTACTTCATATGCAAATACACCTTCTATATCTATTTGAAAGTCAAAAACAAGCTATCGAAACATTCTATTAGGATAATGATATATGCATCATTTTAAAGCTCAAACCTTCAGCTTTTGGAATATTTTACGAACATATTGTTATCTTGGTGTGTGTAGATCGAGTGTGACATAAATATCGAGAAGAAATGAAAAATCGTTTTATTTTATTTTTTTACAGAAATTTTGTGAGTTAACCCAATTTTTTGTCAACCAAGTCAATAGCAAATCCAATTAACCTTAGCAACCAGCTTCCTTTTGGAAACTATAACGTGTCTATACGATCTTTCAACACAGAGATATTTTTAGTTGAATGAAGGAATTTGGTGGGGTATGACTACGAGTTTGAGTCACAGTATTTCCATTAGCAATTGTTCATCGGAACAAATCGTTCATACATTTTACTTCAGTATTGAATTGTTATTTTTTATTTTTGACGTAGAACTACGTCTTTCAGGAAGGGTGCCAAATCAGAAAACAGGTCACGTTTTTATGAAATAAAGTTAACGTTAATAACTATTTTCGCTGTGGACGAATTCCCGTGATTTGCATACCAATCGAATCGGAAATTCTCTAAGATTTGTTTGATACGCTATACATTACAATTCGCCAATCTCTAAACGGTTTAAATTGATGAAAAATGGAAGAACTTCCTTTTTTTTCCATATATGTTCTGCCGATTTGTGTGCTAACCCTACCCGTATTTCGAATGCTTATAACTCGAACATTTCTTAACAGATCGGAAAAATGTTTGCATCAATTGATAGGAAATATTTCTACGCGTCTATCACAATTAATAAAATGTTATTTTTCATGAGATGAACAATTGAATAAATGTAAAATGTCAAGCGTTATCTAAACGCCCTAACTGCCAAGGTTTGATTGGCCCGATTTAAGGTTTCCCCAACACAGACTTCAAAATCGATGTACCTGTGGAAATCCGCGTTGCAAATATACATGCAAGTCGGGAGTATTTTTGTTCCCACCGAGCTGTGTTTCCCTAGCACGGACTTCAAAATTAATGTGCCTGGGGGAATCCGCTTTGCAAATACATGCAAGTCGGGGTATTTTTTGGTGTTGAGGACTTGTGTACTCGCTTATTGTTGTGCAAACTGGAATATGTTTCCCTAAAACGTACTTTTAAACTGAGAAGCCTGGGAAAATCGTCAATCCAGATACTAGAGGTGAATGAACTTCAGCGGTTTGAGAACTACTTAAACATGAGATGTGCAATAATTTCAGAGGGAAATGTATAATACAATGATCGTTTGACAATTTTTCCGTTCACATATTTTGGTAGTCCAAACGTCAAACGTAAAAGGACGTTCATCAAATTGTAACGAAGAACATAATCTATTACAACAATTTCGATGCATTCTAAACTAATATTCGAAGTGGTGAACAAGTGGATAGCATAATATAATTGAACTACGCAAAAAATATCGTCGAAAATATCGTGTCCTAGATACAACCTCTTACAATTTTTTTTCAAATGTATTCTAAGACTTGTATCAGCGAAGTGCCACACAGTCTAATAAGTGCTATTTGTTCTTCTCTCACAAACTCTATTACCCATGAAGAACAAGTGGTCTTACCTATACTAATACAATGGCTTCGTTTCACTTTCACCTTAAAAAATGAAATGTTTAAATGTTTATACTCCTTCGAAGCTAGGCTTCGAGAAAATCTGTTTCTCCATCCTGGAAATCTCATCGATATGTTCGTTATAACTTAAAGTTTCCACACACAAAAACGTAAAACCGTCCAGAATGTTTTATCCGTAATTTTTTTTTTCTCAAAAAAAATGCAGAGAGAAAATATTTTTTTAGAAAGCCTAATGAGATTATTACAAATCATTTCCAGACAATTCATTTATACAACCTACTGTTTCTCAGTCACATTTTTGTGTTATAATTTCATCTGAAAATATACGCTATGTCTCAATGATTACTTTTAGCCGGAATAATTATTCCACCCATAAAAAATATTGGGTTACCCGAAAAGTATTATTTTTCTTTCTTTATTAAAGAGATTTTCAGCCAAAGGGCCCGAAAAGTAATAGTTCGTAAAATATTCCAAAATTTGAAAGTTTAGGGCTTAAAATAATGTACATTCCATCTTCATGTGTTCATTATATGTACAAAAAAGTATTTTATCTGTATAAAAATCGGCAATTACTTCTCGGGCAGCCCAGTGCATTTCTTTTAATGAAAACAAGCGCGAGAAGAATTAATTATTATTTTTGTTTTTTGGGTTAAATATTCAACCATTATCATGAAAACATTGATGATTTCATGAGGAAAACTCAGTCAAACAACTGTTCACGAAGGAAGAAAACTGTTCATTATACAAAATTAATGGTATTTTTTCTTGCAGAGATAGTTCGTCGGGGGGCATAGCATTATATAATATAAGGAACGAAAATTGAGTATACAATTGTTGAAAATATTTGCATATTTTCATTGAGTTGTCATTAAAAAGTGCAGTACACGATATTCGTGGTTTAAGGGGGTAGTACACTATGAACATCATAAAAAGTATGTGATTTTCGCGATTTTTTTCAATGAGAAAATAAATTACTATAATTAATCTGATATCACAGTTTTATTATGTATATAATTCCTCATAAACAAAAAAAAATTGGACTCAATTGGACTGTTCCCTGAATAACCGTAACCGGTTTGTTGGGCCCTTGCAACCAAAACCTTGCAAACTGGTGGGGGTTCTACCAAACCGATTTCAACCAAAGATTTTTGTACGTAATCTTGGATATATTTACTGTCATCGCACGTAAGATTTTTCAAAATATCGATTTTTGCAGCCCTCCCTTCTCTGGAATGGAGGGGGTTCCCAAAAAAAATAATACACATAATTCAAACAAACATATTCCAACCAAACTTGACAATTGAATATTTTCGAAAAACTCTGGACAAAATGGGAAAATTTGCGAAAATTCAATTCCCATATGTTCTACAATTTCATAGTGACAAGCGTTGTTAGTCCATTTGATGTTTGCGCTAACGAAATTTATCTTTGTTCGAAAGTGGAAATGGATTTTAATGTGATAAAACTGATGTTGATGTTGTGTTTGTTGAGATTGTTAAGTGTAAACCGTCGTTAAGCATTTAAAGTTTTTTATCATATTGAACCGCGCTCTATTCATATGATCTTGATCCACTAGAACCTCATGTGTTTTGTACTCCCTTTAATGTTTTATATTTCGTAAATTATCCCCAATCATTTAGTTACAGTTTTCTTAATTTGCTATAGTGTAAGTATTGGTTGAGTTCAGTGTGTCCACTACAAGTGGGCTCATTGTAGAGCCTTTTGGTGTGTGGGAGATGGAGGGTTTAGATTTAATAAAAAACAATCTTGGTTGCGGCTAATCGAACCGTCAATGTGAAAATGCGTGAAAATCTTGTTATCAACAATAGAATATAGAAGTTCGAATTCTAGGAGTTTTTTTTGCGAATTCTAAATATGAGCACATCAATCAGATCAAATAAAAAATAACGATAATAGAATTCAGTGAAACGTAGTACAACACTGAAAAAATATTATTTTTTTCGTATCGTGCTCATTAACTAAAAAAGTGTGAGAAAAAAATGAGAAAAACTCCAACCAGCTTTCAACGCATTCATTGAATTCATCATAACAATTTTTTCATCATTTTCCACCTTCCAAAGGCTATCAAATACATTAAAAGTTTTCGTTTGAAAAATAAACTCCAGCTTTTTGTTGCCTACACTTTTATTGTGTATATTTTCGAGGAACTGTGACACACACACACACACACACACAGTTGAGCCAAGCCTTGGATTGGTCGGACGGTTTGAGATCATCACGTAGCTGTTTTTCCTCCTGCGGAAAGAAAAAAGTTTCCGCTAGACTCCATTTGTTTGAAATCATCGCAGTCGCGTTGATCATTTATGGGAAGCGAGGTACAAATTTTGCCGCTTATCGAGAAAAACGATCGGAAAATTGTCTTTTAACGATTCCATCGAATGGTAGCGCCACAACCATCCACCGCGAATTCTATGAAACTTTGTTTATAAATTTTCTTCCCCACCCCAAATTAGTTGGCCTTTCAATTCTCCGTTGACTTGTCGAACGAGGGCGAAACATTTGGAGGAATATGGCCCCCTATGCCTGCCCGAGGGTGATTTGTGTTGCGTCGTCTAGAGGCTTCGGAGCTCCATCACCAACTAGTACCGTAAAAGTTGTTCAGTCGTTTCCGAAAGTTGAGGAAGGTGTTGGGTGAAAGATGGTGTGGGGCGCACCCCATTAAGCAACATTTGTGGCCAATAAAAAGACAAAAAAGCTAACACCCACCCACACAGTGCTGAATGGAGGTGGCAATAAAATAAAGTTTTCGCTTCGATCATCGCGCAGGCCGCTTGATAGGAATAAAAATGGACAGCTGTATTATCAACATCATCGTTCTGCTCGTTTTCATCACCAACAACAGCGCCAAAGTTCCGAAAAACCGGAACCAGCAGCGCCAGTTCTAAGAATTCCATTTCTATGTTTTGCATCGATTAAATGTACATTGTGTGGGAGGCTGTGGTTTTTCTCTCTCCCCTCTCAAAATCGTCCGATGGCGGGTGGGCGTGGGAAAATGTGTCAGAGAACAAGAGGCCAAAAGTAGGCGAAAACCGGGTCATCTGTTACGGGGAGACGAGGGTTTTGCTGCTTCATCTAAGCTGTGATGTCGTTTAGTGTGCGGAGGCCGTACCTCGAGGTTTGTTTAGTGTCGGGAAAAGCTTAGACAGCTATTTCTGTTGGGTTGGTCAGTGCCCGATGAAGGCAATGTACTTCGAACGATTAAATGTTTAACCTAATTTACTACGTAAATACTTTATCCTAGAAGGCGCAACGTCGTCTTCTTTTACGGCACAATTTATCTTCGTACAAGCGTGCCAGTGGAGGAAGTGACTAACAGACTAACGACTAACCGCTCTGCGAAGCATTTGACAAATATTGCTCCGGAGCATTCTCGACATGCTCATCTTTCAAATCCCAGAAATACTCCATCTGGATAACGAATCATATATTTCCATTCCTTTAATTCTTTTATCACCCCAGCGGGCATAAAAAGCCCAACCTTCGACCCTTATTTGGATGGGACCGAAAATTCCTCTGCGATTGCAAGTCGACCCCCGACCGGGCGGCCCATCTTCACGGGCAGTTCTTATCTGCTGTAAACCGTCACTTTACTATCACGTCATATCATTTCTGCCCAATGACTTAGCTTCGGATGGAACGATTTCTCGAAAGCCCAACGGACCACTCGAGGGGCAAGACACTTTCATCTTTTTCGCACGTCCAGTTGAGCTGGGCAAAGTCCACCGGATGATACGTTCTGCATACAACAGCGGGTGGAATTAGCCATATTCTTCCAGTACGACTTCTTAGTTATACCCATTTGGTTGGGAGCTTGACCTTCCTCGGAAAATTACCCCTTGATTGGCAAAGGTTAAGGATTAGTTCTCACGTGGCTGCAATTTGCAATTCTCTTGGGTCGTAACATCGGGAATGGCAAGAAAGGTTTGGCATAAAGTTTGAGACAAATGAAAATTTATCTACCGTTGGTCGATGCGTTCAAAATATAGTAAATGTCGTAGATATATCTCTATTTTTATGATATCACAGGAGGATTCCACTGATTTCACTTAAACAAAATATTATGAGCATGGTTCAAAGTCCAATTTAAATCAATTTTATTTTTTCTCGTCGTACAAAATGTGTCCATGTAGACATTTTGAATCAATATGAAGGGTTTTTCAATAAGAGAGCTACAGATGTTTTTTTTAAAATAAAACAACGGTTTTGGATATCAATCACATCCTTTATTTATGGGAAGGTACATTTGATGTCATTATGTATGGAACTGGATTCCTTCTGCATGGCCACCACGGGCACGCTTGCAGAAGTCCAGACGCTGAACCCAATTTTCGACGGTTTTCAAGCATAAATCGGCCGATAATGCTGCAATTTCACGATCGATATTCGTACGAAGTTCGTCAATCGTCGCTGGCTTGTTGGTATAGCCTTGACGTAGCCCCACAGGAAATAGTCTAATGGCGTCAGATCGCACGACCGAGGCGGTCAATTGATTGGGCTATTTCGTGAGATAACACGCACTCCAAACTTGGTTTTCAATGAATCGATTGTTAAATTCGCTGTGTGGCTTGTGGCGCCATCCTGTTGAAAATACATATTGTCCAAGTACATATCATCCAATTCGGGCCAAAAACATTCGATTATCATTGAGCGGTAGCGATTCCCATTCACAGTAACGTGCCGGTCTTGATCATCACGGAAGAAGTACGCCCAATGACGCCGTCGGACCATAAACCGCACCAAACCGTAATTTTTTCTGGATGCAATGCTGACTCATGGAGTACGTGTGGATTGCGCCTGACCAATAACGCATATTTTGCTTATTGACGAAGCCATTCAGCCAGAAATTAGCCGCATCGCTGAAAATGATTTTTCGATCAAAATCCGGATCATTTTCAAGTTGTTGCTCAGCCCAATTCACGGATATACGACGCTATTGGTGGTGATAAAGCTGGAAACGATGTAAGCTATAAAAAAAAACATATATAATCAATAATTACGAAAGCAAAATCATTTTTTATCCAGAGTGTAATATTTTTCGAAACAAGACTAGCTCATTGGCTTTAATTTGATATGTCGATCATCTGAATCGGTCTAGTAGATCAAAAGTCATGATTTTTTGTAGTGGAAAAAATGGGGAAAAATGATTTTTCGGACCATCGGTTAAATTTGGAAATCACAACTCAAAAACGAAAAAAACGCCTCTCTGGTATCGACACATGTTATGTGAAAAATTCTTAGCTTTCCAGAAAAAACATAAAAAAATATCGCGCCTTTGGTCCCGAGACTATGAAAAAAAAAACGAATATAATCAATCATAACGAGAGCAGATCTCAAATTTTCTGCAACTTACAAATTTTTGAAAAAAAAGGCATTTTTGGAAAAAAAAAAAAAGAAAAAGTTGATTTTTCGGTAACCTTAACCCTTTGAGTGCGGAGCAAATTTTGTTAGCATATGCCAATAATGCGGATGAGTTTGGGTATATTTAAAAAACATACTAAAGAGCTTGGATAACGTCACAAATGTTGTATTAATAGGAAAAAAACACATAAAAAGAGAGGTTTATAAAATTAACTAACATAAACTCCCTTACCTCTACATAAATTATTTTTTTTAAATAATATATTTAAACAATATTTAAACAATTTCATTCAAAATTATGGTTTGCTGCACAAAGCGCGTGAAGTCCTCTTTAAAAATGTCCCCGAAAGACGAAATCCTACGTTAAGAGGTGCTAAGTCAAATATAATAACATAGAACAAGAAAAGCGCTATCGCGCTCCCCCGTATTCAAACGGTTAAAATGGAAATGGTCACCATAATGAAAAAAATAAAATAAAATACGGGTCTAATGTTTTGCGATAAGGAACAAAATTACCAATTTTCACGAAAATCTGAGAACCACTTGTTGTGACAATAATTACACACTTTTTCACATACGGGTAACAATTTTATTTTGAATAACTAAATTATGGACGTTATAAGATACATTGCTTCTATGGTGGGATGATGAAAGAGAGCGAATTGGTGTGGTACATGGTATTTTATAATATTTGCTTTAATATTTCGGTATGCAAGAAAATAATGTATACAATTGCAGCTATCATATTTTCTGTATCAAACATTTATTCCATGTAACAAAGAAACATGCTATTTGCAAGTGGATGAAAAAAAATCTTGCACGAGAATTGTGTATGAAAATAATCTGATATTATAATGTCGAGTTTTGGTAGAAGTACTGAAATTTTATAGTAAAAAAAAATTCAAAGGGTAGATTAGAAGATCAATTAATGAACAGTTCTGCGATTGGACCCATGAACGTGCGCTTAGTAAGAGAACGTGAATGTGATAACGAAAAAAAATTTTGGGCGGGACGAAGTTTGCCGAGTCAGCTAGTATTTAATAAAACTGTATCCACATTCTTTGGAATAACATCTTAAATCTGTTCTGAATTATTATTAAAAATGCATCAGTGATCGCCATTAAATTACTCACTTTTGGATAATTTCATCTCAAAGCCACAGTCATAAGTGAGAGTAAAAGCCACATATATTAAAAAAGTATTGAATAAGAATTCACGGGTGTCCAGTTTTTGTCCACGAATGAGAGTGTCGAAAAATGTGGTGGTGTAGTTTGAAGTAATCAGCATATGATAATTTATTGCACGCAAAAGAGAAAAAAATGAGTTTAATGCATGAAAATATATGACCTTAGGTGACCACTTCGAGGATCGCCTGACGTAACCCAAAAGGGAATTAGACACTAATAAAACATAGGTTTAGAATGCGTTTATTTTAATTATAACTTTCATTTCTTTGGCATAGACAAACAAACCTAAAAATGTTGCGAAATCCCGTGATCTGGTGGAATGCAAAGTATCAGGATGAAATTATTTAGGAGAATTAGCAATAATTGTAGTAGGCGATGAGATCTGCTGATCGATCACTGTTGAATCGTTAGTTAGATCGGAAGAAACTTATGCAACTCAGATTAGGGTGGTGTGGAAGGGAAATTACATTACAACTCAGCTCTGCTCTTTAATTTAAAATCTTTACTATCTTGAACAGGCTATCAAGAAAAAAAGTAAGATGGTCCGAAAACGTGTTTCCAGAATATGAAATAATGAAAGCAATAGTGTTCAAAATGCCAAAAAGAAAAGTAGACGAATTCCATGTCAACTCGTCTAAAGAGTTGGCAGCACCATCACAGATAGCAGTGAAACTTTGTGGGTGTAAACACATGGGTCTTTTGAGCAACTTTGCATACTTGAAATATTCGAAATAGAATCAGACTACTTTTTCAAAAGGGCCAAAAATGTTTCTTGATTTTTTACAAAACTCAAAACTATAATACCTACAAAATTCTGGTCAAAGGATGAAATATAGGAAATTGTTTAAATTTTCAATTTAAATTAAAAAAAACAATTTCACTGGAAAAAAATATTTTAACTCTTTGTAGTCGTCTGTCTGCTCTCAGCCACCATAGCTTTTTTACCGTTCTGGTCGTTTGTCTGCTCTCAGCCACCACAGCAAGAAACCATGCTAATCTTATATTTTACCCAACCAAGTATCAGTTTATGCTTTTCCTAAACGAGGTTTGATGTTCAATGAACGTGTTCACGGTGCTCCTACGAGTAATAGACAACGGTACTAAGTATCAAAGTGGTCACCCACACAAAATACCGCACAGTGCGTTGAATGCATAAGAATATGGGAAAAAATCATGACAGCAGAATTTAGTCATTGTGACACTTTGGTGTGATAAAAAAGATTGTTCATAAACATCAGAACTCCTGTTTGCATAAATGTCTCATGTTATTTGAATAATCGTATAAGTGTCTCAAGCGACAAAATCTTTGTTCATCTGTAGTGAAAAGTTCTGATCATTTCAGATACGCAGAAATCATTATTTGAGTAACTACTGGTTTGAGTTATGTTGAAGTAGTTGTTTTTAAAGAGCAGAATAATTGTTTGCATAAGTGTCGCATTTGAACAATCTGTAAAAAAAATCTTTGTTAAAATTGAAGAGTGCTGATCTTTTCGGATACACATTGCTTGCATCAATTATACATTTGGCAAAAGTGTCTCATATTCAACGTATAGTAAAAATAAAATTATGTATTGATTATACTTCATATGATTTACTCTTGGAGACTATTTCGAAAGATTTCGTACGAAGACGAATAAAAAATATATTGTTTATATAAAAACATCACATTGAAAATACATTGTTAAGTTAATACATATATGTATATAGTTCACGAAATAAATTTAAAAAAAAGTTTATTTTTTCATAATCTTGCATGTATTACTGCTTTTTCAAGGAAATATAATTACGACCAGTACGATACCCATGCCCAAATTAAATACGACCGCAAAGGGTTAAACATTAAAACTCATTTTTCTCAAAACGTATTTTTTTTAATTCTCAAAAAAAATATGGATAGCCCTTACAATTTCCAATGAGTCGTTCATACATCGGAAGATGGGTACTTTTACAGGGAAAAAGTTTTTCTAACAACAACTTTTTTATGTTGTCTGAAAAAAATTTCAACTGACCCTAATTTTGTTGAAAGTCAAGATAGTCAAGATGTAGTGTATTCGACAAAGTTTTAGATCTTATCGAAACACGATCTTTTGTCGAAGATGCACAAACAGCCCGATGTTCCTTGTTGCAAGCATCAGAGCATGTTTGGATGGAGAGAGGCCAGGACCCCAACCGTGAAACGATCTCCACCACTGATGATTGTTGCGTGTACGTGGTTATTCTATAATAACACACATAACTGGCCAATTGAGGGGCCGTAAGTTTTGAACTCATGATCGATCGCTTAGTTTAGCGAACGTGAAGTAAATATGACTATTTTTTTATCCCATTTATTTATTTATTAGGCTCCTTAGCATTTTAGCTGTAACAGAGCCGGATTTTAATCGTGTACATGTACATATGTATATGTTTCTATGAATTGTAAATTACACAGTAGTAGTAGCCATTTAGGCGTTAGGTTTTCTGTTCCATTCCATTATGGTAAATTACACAGTAGTAGCCATTTAGGAGTAAGGGTGTTATTTCTGTTCTTCCATTGTTCAGCAGACCGGACAGCGGAGACAGTTGATATTGATCATTGTTGGGTTATTTATAGAACAGCAGCCCGATGTGTCTTGCAGAGCAGAGCAGTTGTATTGATTAATCGATCATATAATATTTCGACCGTGGATCGATCTCCATCGCTGATGATTGTTGCATGGACGTGGTTATTCTGTAACAACACAAAGACGGTCAATGAGGGCCCTGAGTTTTGAACTCACGATCGATCGCTTACTAAGTGAACTTGCAACCAATGTGGCTAAGGAGGTCACCAATATTTAGATGTTGTTAGCTGCAAAATTCGAATGGGTACAGTATCTGCTGTATTTAGCTCTACATTCTGAAAATTCTCAGTATCGTTCCTGTTCCAAGATATTTCTTTAGAAAATAGTACAGGGAGTTATTTTCAAGACAAGGGGTTATTTTCGAGACACGACCGCATTGTTGATGTAGGACTACAAATTTATTTTATTCAATACGATTGTTTATCAATCATCAATTTTATTTTTTTTTGTCACAATATCACAAATAACTCCTCAGTAGAATGTTTTGGTGACCCTACTGTACAGATAATGATGGTCGGCCAAGGCACTCATTTTGGATGGGGATTGACATACACTCGATCACAGGTGATTATATATTTGTTCCATCGCTACCATTATTCCATATTTCTATCTTGAGCTTGGGTAGCCTGTATCGTAAAGGGTATCCTGTTACGAAACCCAAGGGCAGTTTTATGCAGTAGGAGGGTGAGCTCAGCCCATCCGTAGCTGCCAACGTGACAACAAAAAATAAATTATGAGAAACGTCAGACAGCAAAATACGATGGGAAAGAAGATAAACAGAAACAATCTTTTTCCACTACTTTTGAAAGTCGAAAATAAGCTTTCGGAACATTCTATTAGGATAATGGAATATACATCATTTTAAAGCTTAAACAATCAGACTTTGGAATATTTCACGAACATATTGTTATCTTGGTGTGAAACTGATCGTTTTGAACGTTACCGAAATCAATTGATCCAGTTGAAGCGTGATCTGCTTCAAAAATGACCGCAAAAGGCAACAGGGAGTGATTTTTTACAAGAATAACCATCGAGATCGGCCTACCCAATTGGGATCACCTATCGCATGCGGCTTATTCATCAGACCTAAGATAATGTACACGTGGACAGGATATACATATTTTAACAAATAAAATCACATTTATATTAAAAAAATGAATGAAATATGGTCGATGTTAAGTCAGAGCGAACCAAGTCGCAAAGTTAAAAATTTCGATTTAGGTAAAACATTTTGTGAGATACATTCCTCATTTATCAGATTTCAAAAATCACGTGTATGGCACTTATCGAAATTGTTTTGAACGCTGAATGAAAACCTCTTATCGCACCAAACTTCAAACTCGTTTTTCTCGAAATCACAAAAAAAGTCACATAGACCGGTCAAACTTAACACCGACCATATGCTCTGCATTTTGAAAAATAAATTCAAACTTTACCCCATCCTGAGTACTTTGTATTCATCAATAAAAGGGTTGATCTGCTCCAGAAAGTTGCCGGTCGAACACCCATAGCTTTCTCATTTCATATAAGTTTCTCACTACAATCAGTATTCTGAAAGTAACTCAAACAAACTGTGAACGATCCGACTATTTCCAATGACAGTAGAGGATAATCCATTCCTTAACAATGATATTTTTTATTTTTTTTCTTCTAGTAAGTTAATAAATTTTCGACAAACTTTGTCTAGCAAGGTGTTTTAATCAACCAATCAAGCTGTCTCGGGCTATAATTTTTTTAATTGTTGATATGCTTCGATAATAAAAAATCAGTTTTCAGAACAGGTCATATTGCAGGGAAAATTATGATTTGGGTGGCATACAAGTTTGCCAATACAATGTTTTGATATTGATTTTAGTGGTGGAAACATCAGAACATCATGAATGGAGTTTGTAAGAACCTGAAGTACGCTTCAATTAACTTTTAATTTCATTCTGACTATAATCTATGTTCAAACTATATAAAAAAATAAAGCAAATTGGTTTTATCAAAAGTCACGGTTATTTACCGAGATTTATGTTACGGGCTCCAAATGAAAAGCAAAATTTACATTGTCCCGGAAGCAAGCTGGCTTCGATGAGTTCAAAATTGCTTGGTGCAATTTTGCCTAACAAGCACTTTGGATGTTATCTAGACACTCATGTAGCATGGTCGTTAGGGATTCGGAAACGAAGAATATTTTCAATTTGCTGGAGCAGAAATATGGAACTGATTACGTCATCCCCAAATTTTCTGGACAATGGCGGAACAGGTTTGAGATTGCGTTGACGACAAAGATCAAGCTAAAGTACTAGGGCTGGGCAGGAATACAGTTGAGGAGATCAATAGAAAACTGAATGTGGAGACGAACAGACTTTTCTTCTGATCGATCTATACCGTAGTGTGTAAGGAAGCTATGAACAGAACAACTAGATCATTTAATTTCAGTATTTCCTCTTTTTTTTTTTTTTTTTGAAAATACCATTTATTCTGACATGATATGATTCTGATATGTAGAAAAAAAAGGATTTTTTTAAAATTTCTAGACTACAATACTCCCTTAATGGTAAACATTTCATTTAATTGATGCATAGTTCTCTCATTTCTGGCCTAAAACGAGTATTTTTTTACAAGGAATCCATTAAATGCCTAAATTTTGGGATAGCAATGAACGATACTTTGAATGATATATTAATATTATAATAATATTCTTTTTCATCAAAAATATCATTTTTGAAGTCATAGTCCTTCTAAGATCAAGATTCAACAATAATGACTGTGCTTAATGAGCTTACATTTTATGCCCATTTTGACCATAAATTCGAAGAAAACTATATAGCCTTTCTTTCCTTATAATTTTGGGCTCAACTATCTGATTCAAATTTGGATATTTTTGAAAAATAAAAAATAAAAAAAGAGACATTTTTTCATTTGGCGTATTTGGTATATTTGGGCCACGAGTTCAATTCTCACTCCAGACAATCTTCCAAAAATGGAAGTAGTGACGATCCAGCCAAAAGTGTTGAAAATACTATAATACAGATAAAAAAAAATCATCGTAAAACTAACCGGGTTTCCCCATGTTTTCGATCTAGCTGGCTCATCTTTACTCAACCGACAAATGGTGCACAGCAATTATTGATTGGTTCGTCCTTGTGAACCACCACAAACCACAACTTCAAATTTACGATATTTAATATTCAAATACGAGAGATCCCATCCACAGAAAGCAGGGATTCTAACGATGGATTTTATCTTCTCACCTGTAACTTCGTCCGCCGGAGGAACACAGACGGCAGAAAACAAGACAGGACGAGACACAAGTCAGGTTGAATCCATCAACCGACGACGAGCGGGAGAAGCTTTTGATACCCCATCATTGGAAACGCACTAGCTGCCAGAAGTATTTACTGGAATCTGAATGGTACCGAACATATAATAATATTTCCCCAACCCAATACTTGAAATGACGAATAAAAAGAACGGATAAACACACACCCAAACTCAGCTTGGCTTATCTCGTCGGAGATGACGGAGGAAGTCGGAAACGGAAAAATGGAAGATTGAAATTGAATCTAGTAACTGGGAGCGCAGTATTGTATGTGTCGGAGTGTGCAAGAAATGGGGAGCGGGCTTGGTATCGGGTGATGGGGTCGTATGGGTGGTACGAAGCAAAACGGCTCAATCAGGAGGAAAATCGAAGATGAGAAGTTTTTGAGGGGAAAACAAGTTTTCACGTGATGTAAGAAAAACAGTAGTTGCACTTTGATTTTTCCTGATGGCACGAGGAAATATTTGCATAGCCAACGGGAATTGAGTGAGCGAGCGTGAGAGGGGTAGGAATGGTTCTCGAGTCGTCTGTCAGAGCTGGTTTTGTACAGGGTAATGCATTTTGTTTGCTGTTGTGTTGTGAAAGTTTGTTTATCAAAATATAATCGTAATCGAAATGGGTTTCTCGAATGCTCCAGGGCAACATCGAGAGGAGAGGCAAATGAAAGTATGCTTCAAGTTCTTCGAGTGTTGTTTCTACGCTGGCAGTCCGCATCAGATTTGCTCTATTATGCAAGTCCTCACTGAATACTATGATGACCGGTATATTATGGATATTGGATACTCGAAATCATGATTGAATTTGAGAGATATTCCCTAGAGCTTCCAAATGATATCTTCAAATGCAAAAATGGCAAAAAATATAGTACTCATTCACGTTCATCTCTCGTTTCATTGCTCGCTTTGGTCTGCTGCCATCGAAACCATCTCTTTAACAAAACATTGTGTGTTTGTTGGTACGGCGCAGACCACAAAGATCAAACAAAGTGTTTCGAACGAAGCTCTCACTGCCTTGGAAACACGTTCGAGTGCCGTGAAGTAGGATTTCTTTGAAGCTTAGCTGCAATGGAATAGAATTTTGATGGGAATCTTTGGATGGAATACAATCAGCCACACAAAAGTGCGTAAAGTTGTTGAGAAGTATTCATGAATAAAAACTACACCCGGAATACTTTCTGCATGTTCGTTTATTTTGCAACGTAATAAATGGGTTACCCATTACGTTCGAAATGTAATATATAAAAAAAAGAATTCATATCACAGTTTTTGCTGATTTTTCATAATTTTAACAACTGACTTTGATAGTCACGTGGTAGTCAAACGTAATCTGATTTTAGCACCATTTATACTACCAAGGGAAACCTTCCCGTATGGCATGGCAAGAACACCACTTTTGTTGAAAACAAAAATATATATATGTATCTAATACATGTTGCATGTTGTTCGGTTGTGAAATAACAGTCCTAAAACTTTACAGTGTACAATTTTTAAGGCATTCACGACTTGAATACATGGTGTCAGAATACTGGACCATACTGAACCATGCGATATTTTCGCAGCTGATAGAAATTCTATTGTGAATAATTTTTCAGATTGTATGATGATTTTGAAGTAGAACTATCTTATGCAGAATCGTCCATTCGTTGATTTGGTCTTTTCCGACTTATTTGAAGCTCTGTAAATATGGTGAAATGAAACTGATTGATATTAAATCACTTTTTTTTGGCGAGGTATCATTGCAGGCAAGCTGCTCTTTCTGTTTTAATGGGGAGCTCTGATATAGTGGACTGTTTTATCTCTAAACTGTCCAAAAATAATACAAACTAGCCATTTAGGCGTAAGAGTATTTCTATTCATCGATAGACATATTGCCAAGAGATGGGCAAAACGATTCATTTCAGTGAGCGACTCAGATCCGTGCGCTCAATGAAAAGAGCCGACTCATTTGAGTGGCTCGACGGCTCTTTTCAAGAACTGGTTTATTCGAATATGCAAAGAATGGAAGACGCAAAAAATAAAGTTTAAAACAATAATCAGTGTAGAGAATAGTAAAAATATCACTTTACTGAAGGTTTTCCCTGATATATTCCCATCACAATAATCTTCTTTACTTTTTTTATTTATAAACATCTAAACATATAAACATCATCTTTTCAATGTTATGTTAAAGTCTACTACATCTTTCACTGCAAACTTGTCCTCCTTTCGGAAAAACTCGCTCGCATGGTACTGAAATCGATGGAATACAAAATAATTGAAAAAAAAAGAGCTGCGGAGAGATAGATTTGCTTTCATTCCACCAAAGCAAAGGGTCGCTTATTCTCAGCAAATGTGGTTCCGCTAAATATTTATCTACAATAGATATTTCAGCAGCTTTCGTATCATGTGAGGATCGAAGATTGCCAACCAATGCATTAAACTTCCCTCATACAGATGACCGCGCTTCATTACCAACGATTTGGGGTAGTTTCGCAGGCGTGTATATTCTATGGATGTCATTTTTAGTGTCCTTATCAACGACTGGTGTGCATAGTTGTAGTATCTGTTATCCCCAAAACATTTCTGCTTGAAGCGAGGATCTAGCAGTATTGGTTAGGCTACTAATTCGTCTGACTCAAGATTCGTATTTTTTATAATTACTAGAACTGATTTCTCTTGATCCATATAATGTTGATCATGTCGAATTATCAGTCGGGAGAGTACAACAGTTTTCGATAACGACACAGTTTTCTCCCCGTTGTTAACCCGTATTAACTGTATTATATTAGTCAAATCAATTCATTCGATACCCATATACGGGGGTTGCATGAAAAAAGTAATTGGCCATTTTGGATTTATCATAAATAACTGTGCTCTTCTAGTCCTTTCATTCGATACCCATATTGATGGGATTTTGAAAAACATACACATTTCGCCATTTTGGAGTGGCGGCCATTTTGGATTTGCATTTTTCATAAAAAACTGTGTTCTACTAGTCAAGCCCTATCATTTGATACCCATATTGATGGGGTTATGACGAAATTTGTTGTCTGCCATTTTGTAACGGCCGCTATCTTGGATTTACATTTTCCATAAATAACTGTGTTCTATTAGTCAAGCCCTTTCATTAGATACCCATATTCATAGGGTTTCGAGATAATATGTAATCCGCCAAAATTTACACACATGCAAACAGCCAAATAAAACCGCTTAAAAAGCAGCCTGGGAAACATATATTTCTTCCGCACTGCCGCAGGTCACGGTTCGTCAGAACGAGCGTACGATCCACGGTTCTTTATCCATAAACCGGCTCTTAAAAGAAACACGGTTCTTTGATGAACCGCAGTTCTTTTTTGAACCGTGATTCTCAAATGAACGGCTCTTAAATGAACTATTGTTCGAATGTTCACAGTTGGGCCATACATAGCGGAACTTAATACAATATGAGGCTTCAATTGAATGGTGTAATTGTTGTTTATGTTGCGTCTAGAATATTCGCTATAAACAATTACTTACTGTGGGTCCGTTTCTATGCGTTTCTGTCTTTTGACAATTCGCTTGTTGTTGTTTCTGTGTTGTGATTATTTATACATTGTTTTGTCATGCTGTTGTTTTGTGTGTTTGAACTGCTGTACGAACAGTGTTTTATCGGGTGTTGTTCCGTGTGAGAAAGGTAAGTGACAATTTGTATTTATTTTCAATAACTAGACTAATTGCTCTTTGTTTTCAGGTGCGGGCTCAGGCTGATTTGCTGCTGATTTTAACAGATTTAGAGTGTTTTGGCGTTAAGTGTTTTGTTTTTTTTTTGTGCAGAATAAGTGTGTTATAGAGAATAAAATGGGTTTTGTTTTTAATTACTGTCTGTCTTGGCCGTAGCAGGGCCCTTACGAAGATTCGAGAACAACGTAAGATTTATGACGGGTAACCGTAACGAATATTTATTCAACCTTCTTGTCTTATGCTCTAAGCATGTTGAACAATATTAACAGATTATTTCAAAGCGAAATTCCGAAAATAATTACGCTGTATTCGAGCATTTCTAGGCAGACCCAAGGCAGACTATATGAATTTTTTTTCCATACATACATTTATTGAATCTTCCTGATGTGGAAATAACAATATTTGGTTATGCATTTAGTTCTAACATAATGAAGTATTACGTTTGTTATCAATTCTTACAGTTAAAATTTCACATGTGTGCTGGAGCACAACACTAACCCTTTGACCACGTTCAAACAATTAGGGTTTTTTTTCTTCAGACGTGTTACCATAGGTTGACCGAGTCGCCTTGCTAGTGGGTTTGGATGATTCTTCACCTTTTCCGCATATTTCCTCCTCGTTCTATGAAGTTCTTCTTTAACCGTCGCCATCCCTAAGTCTCGATGTATGACACTATTGCGGATGTACCAAGGGCGCCAGTAATTTGTCTTAGCAGTTTATTTTTTATTCTTTCGATGATTTCGATATTACTTGCTGAAGCTGTTTGTCAAAGTTGACAGCCATAATGCCAAATAGGCTTCAGCATGGATTTGTATAGAAGTAGTTTGAACTCCAGTTTTAATTTCGACTTCCTCCCGATTAGCCAATGTATTTGGTTTGCTCGCAATTTCAATTGCGTTTTCTTTGCTTCTATGTGTTTCTTCCAGGTTAGACGGTGGTCTAGGTGTACACCGAGATATTTAATTTTAGTCGATTGAGGTACTGCAGATCCATTGAGCTTGATTTGTGGGCATGTGTTCTGATTAAGCGTGAACGTAACGTGGGCACATTTTGTTTCATTTACTTTAATTCTCCATTTTTGAAGCCACTTTTCCACGACCGTTATGTGTTCCTGGAGATCCCGTGAAGCAATCGTTCTGTTTTCGTGACTGCTGAGAATATCTGTGTCATCTGCGAATGTTGTAGTCATTAAGTTCCGCGCGGTCGGTGTAGATGAGATAGAGAACTGGTCCAAGAACACTGCCCTGAGGAACGCCAGCATAAATTCCTCGCTCTTTCGATAGTGTTTGGTCATACCGAACATGAAACTTTCTTCCCAGAAGGTAAGAACGCATAATTTCATATACTTGTGGTAGCATATTTTTAATTTTATAGAGCAGTCCTTCGTGCCAGACTTTATCGAATGTCTGAGCTACATCAAGGAAAAGCGCTGAGCAATATCCGCGGCCTTCATATGCTTTACGAATGTCTTCTATCAATCGGTGCACTTGCACCATGTTTTGCTCGGAATCCGAATTGATGATTCGGGATTAATCTTTCAATCTCAGGCGCTGATTTTATTAGGATAATTTTTTCGAACACTTTTGAGAAGATTGGAAGGATGCTGATAGGTCTATAAGATTCCACTTTCTGTGCGTTTTTCCCTGGCTTTGGAATCATAATGATGGTCGAAATTTTCCATGCTTGTGGGAAATATCCTATATGAGTCATTGCGTTGGAAATTTTCGTGAGATGTTTAATTGCTAGGTCAGGTAGTTCCTTGATCATATTTCCGTTGATGTGGTCGATACCGGGTGACTTTTTCACATTGAAATGATTTTTGATAACATGTCTCGCCAGCCGATGTTTGATTTTCATTATGTTTTGGTTTGCAGCACCAGAAAGTTCGAGCGTTTCTTGATTAGGTCCCGATTGATTCGGAGTGAAAACTTTCTGAAGATGGTTTGCAAAAGTTGCTGCTTTTTCATCGTCACTTCTGGTCCAATTACCAGAGGGCATTCTTAACGGCGGGACCTGTAACTGAGGTCGTTTTAGATTCTTTGTTGCCTTCCATAGTGAGTAATTAGTATCTTGATTTGGCGACAATTCAGTTAAGTAATTATGGAATTTTTCATCTTTCTCGTCTAGTAATAGCTTTCTTAATTTCGTGCCATATTGAATTGGTTTTTAGATTCTGGCGATCGTTTGTTTTGCCAGATACGTCTTAGTCGTTGCTTTTCTGCAACTGCTGATTTTATGTGGGAGGCAATAATATTTTTTTTGTGTTTCTGGGTCTTCATAGGTGGGGTAGCTATCTTCGCAGCATTCTTCATGAGTACACTGAGCTGGTTTACTGCGTCCTCGATATGATGTTCGTAATCCTGAGGTAGATCGTGAATGTTAGAGGAGATATATGTCTTATATTTTGTCCAGTTCGTTGAAAAGTTAGCTAGATTAGATGACGTCTGCTTCACTTCATTTTCTATGAAGTATTCCAGGAGTATTGGTGAGTGATCAGATGATAAGTCCAGAAGAAGCTACGATCTAAATCGTTTACTATTAATATTTTTGTGACAGCGAAATCTAGCAGGTCCGGAAGTCGTGCGAGATCCTTTGGCCAGTGTGTCGGTTCGCCGCATAATGCAATGTCATAGCCAAAGTCAGTGATGACGTTGTATAATACGCGATACGTGAAAAATATAACCAATCTTAACAACGTACAGTTCGATAAAACAAATTATGGCAGTTTGGAGAATGGCTATGTAGGTGCCGCATCATGAAATGTTGGTCAATGAATATTTGTCGGCATGTAAAATTTCGGACAGCGCCAATCAAGTTCTAAAACGATTTAATTTCAATGATACTTTGATCATCAATATGACGATAATTGATCCAACTAATGTCATAGAAATGAAGCATATGTCATTTGTTCACCTTCTACAAAGTCCTCCTAATGTTCGATCTCAAAATTTAATTCAGGATATCGAAAATGCATTTAGGGAGATCCGAGTTCTGGATTTTACTGACTTTCAGTTTCTTTTCGGGTAAAATTTTGTCACTAAAAAGGAATGACAATAATTGTGCTTTTTCCAAATTGAGAGAAAAAAATTCCAACATTTCTCACTTTGCCGCATTCCTCAGTAACCGTTGAACGATTGTATACATAAAACAATTTGAACAAAACAAAACTAAGAACGGGAACAAAATTATGCGAGGAACTCTAGCTTCCAAAAATTATGTAGACATTCATAAAGCATAGTCAGGATTAGTTAGAATGACACAAAATGTAAAACAAAGGATAATGTCAAAATGCATGATCACAAACAGAATAAGGAAAATTAAAAATGCTGCTATATTTACGTATTTACGTCACCGTAGCGAAATTTTCATTATAAATTAATTTTTCTGCAATATAATTTATAAGTAATGGGGGCGAGATGACGTAATTCAAGTTTCTTGTTTCCACCATAGTCATCAAGAAAATTGCCAAGATGTATGGAATCTTATGTCGATTGAAAAACGATTTAACTATTTGCAGCAAAATACAGCTATACAAATCAATCATCTCTCCTCATTTAGACTTTTGCTCTTCCATTTTATTTTTAGCCAATGACACACAAATATCGAGATTACAGCGCTTGCAAAACAAAATAATGCGGTTGATACTAAAATGTAACAGATTCACTTCCTCATCTTTAATGTTGGACGCTCTGCAATGGTTATCCGTGAAGCAAAGGATTGTTTATTTAACTATGGTGTTCATTTTCAAAGTAGTTAAAGGTTTGCTGCCTCGATATTTGTGTGATCGAGTTGAAAGAGGAAGTGACTTTCATAGTTATAACACTAGAAACGCGAATGAAATAAGAACACCTTATTTCTTGTCATGTGCTTCACAAAATTCGTTGTACTTCAAAGGAATAAATGTGTTCAACTCGATGCCAAGACATATTAAATGCGCAACAACACTTACAGAATTTAAGAGGCACTGTATTTCACATGTAAAAGCTGTGTTCTCTTAACAGCTGAACGCGTTTTTGTTTATTTTTATGACGAAGATCTTTACTGACGAAGTTTTATACGAACGGATAATTTAATGTGGACAATTTTCTTGCAGTTTGTTTTCAATATTTTCAATGAATCTGACGAAGTTTTTTTTGAACGGATTATATTATGTAGATTATTTAATTTTTTTTTAAAATCATCTTTTTTTAAATTTGTATTGATCTCTATTATGTCTGTCATGATCTTGGTGATGATGTACTATTTTTATTTTTATTTTGTCGTTCTTATAGTTGTATTAGTTTAAAAAAAAATAAAAGTAGTCTACAAAAGTTTGAGCGTCGCGCGCGAGACACAGATATAAAGGATATTAAATTGAAAGTTTTTTTTAAGTGCCGGTCTAGGAATTTTTCGTAAAGGAAATTTTCTCGATTTCTCTGAAGGAGGGTATTCACAGTCAATCTAAAACAAGGCTGGCGGTTGGACTTGTGCTCTGGTGGACCACTTGGCTGCAAGGGCCTCGTCGGGACCGTATCGGCTCTGTGGCGGACATGACTGAGTATTGGCTTTTTTGGACATTGCAATTTTTTGAACTTATATCTGTAAATAAAATCAGTTCGTTTTTCATGTTTGCTGAACTGATTTCAATGTTGAAAAAAAAAAATTATCTTTTAGATAACTCGTCTTGCTCAAACCTCTGTAGGGGAAGGAGGCGGGACCATCATCATCATCATCCTACTGCCCGGTTAGTTCGAAATATAGGAGACGTTTCTTCAGTTTGGTATAAGCGAGCGTCGGAGGGGATACGTTTGCCCCGTTATGTTTTGCTTTGAAATATATCTATTAGAAACTAACCGGGCAATCGTTGGAAAACAGGTTTGCTACGAGAGGCCCCCGCTCCACACGGCAGGTCGGCGGCCGACTCGGATTGCGTTAAGGCGCGTCCACATTATGCCGAATGAGGCCGATCGGCCTGTACCAGGCGGCATATTCGGTTCGTTATGTAATGTGGACGCCCCATCGGGTGCACGAAGCCGAAGTCCCGTCGCATGCACGAAGCCATCACGAACACACGAAGCACTATGTCGTCAACGCTAATATACTTCGTTTTGTTTTGGTTCGACTTTCTCGAACCGGACCCACTTGTTTCGGTTTGGGTTCGGTTTGATTCGAGTCGGTTTTCGGCACATCGGCAAGCCCGGGCGGTACGTCCACATTTAGTCGGCTTTACCGGGCGGCCAAGGCCGATTGGCTTGATGTGGACGCGTCTTTATATTGGCGGCTTGCGGCCGCCTAGTTTACTTATCCTAGTTAGACTGGTTAGATAAGAATTTCGCCCCCATTACATTGGCCTCAGCATAAATTTTATTACGATAAAATAAATTCATAATGAGAATTAAGTTCCGATGGCGCTAATACGTAAGTACCAATACTACATACTAACACTGTCACTGTATATCCTTATTTTTATTGCTTATATAAAAAAACTGAGAAAAAAAAAAGTTAAAATACCAATTCTTCCAGCTTTTTTCTGTTTTCCGAAGAAAAATCCAATTTTTTTTTATTTTTGCAGCTTTTTCAAAAATTTGGTTGGAATCTCTGTTTGCTGTTCATTTCAGAAAACGACAGAGTAAACACGGAGACCTACATCGGGATTTTGAGTACGTATGTTTTTTCGTGAATCAAAGAGAAAATGTTGCATTTCAACAAGTCACACGTCGAACCGCACTCAGCGGTTGCAGATGTATGCAACAACTTCTGAAGAATGGATTCAGCCTACATGTTTAGGACCTGCCGTGCCTTCCGTAAACGTTTGGGGCCGTAGTTGTAGCAAGTGGAAACTCGTTCAATGATTAACATAGTTTAAGACTCTCAAAAATATCCTCCGTTTGAATAAGTAGAAAAATCGAGACTGCGAACTTTCTCGAGAAACGTTAGTGTCATTGAAAAATAAGAAGTAGTATATTAAAATACGAATCAAATGCGGCTGTTTCCAATCCACTATGTGATTGCTAAGGTATGTGGTTACTGGATTTCGAAGGGCGCCAAAAGGTGGTCCTGTTTGACAGAAGAAAACATTTTCGGCTATTATTAATCATTACATTGATCTTTTCGTTCTTGTGGATTATGCTACGAAGCGCCCACAAATCATAAACGCACTGATGGCAATAATATAATTTATAATGATAAATAAAGCATTTTCTTTAAAAACACAAATTCCCGGTATGAAACATTACACTTTTTGCAATGAACAATCCAGTCATCGAAACACTTTTTATATTTGTATTCAGAATATCTATACTACCCCAAATCCGAGGGGAAATTTTCTCTTTAACATCAGGCCACTGTGCCCAACCCAATCACTAAGAATTCACTGGTTTGCTACAGTAGGTAATCCTTAAACGGTATTCGAAGTGATTTTAAGTACACTCAGAAGCTTGATGATTTGGCAAACTCGATCAATTTTGAAGCACGAATATAAATGATTGTATCGAAGTCTCAAAGTGCCTGAAGCAATCGGAAGTCTTAAAGTATATCGTCAAGATTCAGTACCTATCTTTTGTATAACCGCGTTATATATTAATGAACTTTTTTCTGAATAGTTAAATATTTGTCGAAAAATCGTGCTCTACGATCGATACGGAAGGACAAATCGAATCTGACATTTCACTGATGTAAGTATTCCTCCAAACCAGACACAGTAACATTCTTATCGTTCTCAAAGTGGCAATCTATCGATTCATTGATGCCGAATATCCCCCATCTAAAATTGAAAGTAAACTAACAAAACATTCTGTAAGAGGCGTTTCATTGAACATTCTACAAAAGACGCTCTCTCCCTCTATCTCTCCAATTCCATTCCTGAAAATTCTCATCATGATTGAGTTTATTTGCAGCCAACAGACACTCCTTTTCAACACCTTCTGAGCAGTTTTGCCTCAAATCATGTATCGTTTCGTGTATGTCAAAAAGCGACAAATAGGTCCCATCCACAGTTTCCCCAATCCTGTGGGGATCGTGATACCGACCGTCTCCACGAGAGACGACTCAAGCAGTTGGGGAACACACCATCATGAGGCATCATCAGCGTTTGACAGGGTGGGTAATCAAGCTAAACACTTTCGGGAGCCAACGTTCCACCCAGTAACGTATATTTACAATTCTTCATTAGGTGGCACAAGCTTCTACCTACATTCGTCCTTGGATGGGAAAATGCTTTTCCTGTGCAGCAGTGAACATTGCCAACATTTCCATCGTCTCTTTTTACATTACATTTTTTTTCTATGTCCACATCTCGAAGGCAGGGATGAGAGCCGATGTGAAGCGTTTCGCCTCCGAAACAGTAGAGATGCTGCATGATGAGGCAAAAACGGACATTCTTCTTCTCTCAACTATCATAAGTAAAGGGAATGGGTGTTGTCAATGTAATCACGAGAACAAAACTGTTTTGCATGAACCTTTCCAGCATGTGTGGAAGTGGCACTGCCGGTTTGCCAATTGAAATTGAAGTTTTGTGATTGATGAAAATTTAGTTTCTTCGAATGTGTTATTGTTCATGACGGAGGGGATCTATCTCCGACCCAGAATCCCACGTTGCCAGTTATGAGTAGCACACGTCAACCGAACAATGCTTAGTTTAACCCCAAAAAAATGCTTTCTTCAAAATTTGAGAGCGATTTCCGAGTTCCACTGTCATGCTGTTAACTGATCTGAAAGCTATAATTCCCACACAGTTTTTCTATCGGGAATACGAGAAATACCATTCCGAGCTGCACTCATATTGCAATCATTCGAAAATAGAATACGAAGCCAGGAAAGGGGAAACATTCTGATGTTTGGTTATATGTTTTTTCCCTCTCTGCAAGATTCTCCAGTCGGCAGATGAGAACAGGTTAGTCAGCAAGCTTTCCGTTAATAATATTTCTGCATGCTATATTTGGACCTTTGCTGCTCTATGTATGATTCTTCACAACTCAGGCTAGTGCCAAGCTTCTAAATCAGGAGCGGTACGGCTTCCGGTGGAAATTGTACGAAACGAAATTTAAACTGCAAACTTAGGCAAACAGCGGGGGGAAGCTGTCGAGATCTCTGCAGTGCCTCTTGATCGAAAAGAGCTCCGAGCTTTGCAGCTTTTTTCTATGTTTGCATTTATTTGTCAGTTTTCCGTAATCCACCGTAAATCACTTCTGTCGGAATGTTATTGGGAGATTTTGGGAAAAGTCCTCATGCGATAGTTTGTACTGTCTGTCGATGAGGTCGGAAGAAGCAAATATTTCAAACTCGGTTCAAGTGTCGGTTCTAGTGACAGAGATTCCCATCGCTAGTGGCATTTATCTCACTTATTTTTTCGACCGATTAGATATGCTGTATGGGGAAGTCCTTTTATTATGCCTGAAATCATAGTGAGGAAATATAAGAATTCTAGGTTGTGATTTCGAACGCAAAGTGTGGTTAACGAATAGCACTTTGCTTCGATGCGTAACAATTTTGGAGATGTAAACAAAATAAATGTGTGAAATCTACTTCACTCAACCAGAAACCATCTCTAGTATCTGATTATC
This sequence comes from Toxorhynchites rutilus septentrionalis, assembly GCF_029784135.1. NCBI lineage: Eukaryota > Metazoa > Arthropoda > Insecta > Diptera > Culicidae > Toxorhynchites > Toxorhynchites rutilus. Next base: position 47,675,239 of record NC_073745.1, read on the forward strand.
CTAGTAAGACTTTCTCAAAACTTGAAAGGACCAAATATGATCCCTTCATTGTACAAATCGAATATTTCCACTTTTGAAAGAATCCTCAATTTAAGTAACAAAGTTTTTGATTTGAACTTTCCCACACAATGAAAATGAAAAAATTAAACGACAAACATTTTTCGCCTCTGAATAATGAATTATTTATTTCAGAGGTCATGTAACTCAATTGTACTAGCAAGCAGGGCTAGGCAAAGTCATATTCAATTGAGGGTAGTCAGGATACTATGAAGAAATTCGCCTTCGTATTCGTAGTATTGAAAATGAATTTTGCTTTTTCCAGTGGTTTCTCCGTCACCATTCGGGCGTTTGATTGTTATCTCACTCTACGACTCGACTATTTTATTTCATTTTTCCTCGTCAAATGGACTTCATTGTATATTGAAGTAACTTCCCCAAAATGAATTCGTTTTTCTCTTTCATGTATCACGTATGCATGTATCAATGTTTGAGTTCAACGTGGTTTGATATACACTACAAGTGAGCAAGTGTTTTTTTGTTTCGTATACGAAAATTACTCACACATATAAAATAGCGTTCAGTGTTGTGTTCAGAAACATGACAAATTTCTGAATTTTGTTGATATGAACCCGTTTTTCTGTATGTTTTATTTTCACAAAATTGTACTCGGAGACAAAGTGAACTAAAATTTTGTTCAGAATTCCTCCCAAACTGCGCACCAGGAATCAAGTTTTCGTTTCACTTTATATGAACGTTAAAATAAAATTGTGTACGCGGGCGACGAGATTCGTGTCAGGGAGAGAAGTAGTAGTAGTAGTGAAGATTGAATTCAGGTTAAATGAAGCGACACATTTGTATTCATTAGTCATGTTCATTAGAATAACCATTTGCTAGAATAGTTCATCAGTCATCCTCACTCTTAACGCCCGTCAATTAATTTCCAGTCGATTCATGTTGTCATGTTGTCAAGTCCTGTTGATGACGAATGCCGAAGTAGTCCTAGTCGAAGCGAAGCGACAGAGAGGAGAGCCGATTTTGATTTTCCATCATCGAATATCACGGGGATTGATAACTGTAAGCATTCAGTATTGTTAACAGAATTAATATAACATAAATTTTATAATCATAGTCAAATTGCGACAGAATTAAGTACCGTCGAATAGGGCTAGGGGAACCGCGGGTAACACGAACAGTGGGGGTATAATGGACAGTCGGTTGATTTGTATAGTTGTGTCATCAATTTTAAATTTTTGTTGATGGGAACTCCTTCTGCATGCTCTTCTATAAAATTGAAACCATCTCATGACAATGAATACTGATCAAAAGTAGAAAAAGGAAACAAAAACCGAAAATCAAACATGATTCCGCGTGTGGACGTAATTTTTGTGGCTTCGATATTAAGATTTTTGAATGGTTCAATTTCAAAATTGAAGTCGCTGATGGTTGTATTTCGGTTTGTGAGTTGACAGAGAAGCGATATTGGGTATGTGTGAAACGTAAATTCATTCGTAAGTGGTAAATTTAAATTATTGAAATAATTGCACTGGTGGGGTTGAAATGGACAGTCACAACCATAATCACATCCAATGCATGGTGGAAAGTGAAGGGAAGAATATTCAACTCTTTTTTGTATTGCTTTCTCTTTTTGTTCTATTTCAGTTACTGACACTGAGAGAGAGAGAAATTATTAGACAAAGTTGTTACTCATGATAGAGCGCTTTCTTATCTTCCTTATCTTTCTTATCTAACTTTCTTATCTTTATAGATAGAGGTAAACATAGTTCGACAATGTTGTAGCTCCAATTATTTGAAACATCTTTGTAGAACAAAGTTTTTCTCTTTCTCTTGAAATAACCGATATAGCGCCTTTTTTCTAAATTACGTTAGGGTCACCATGAAAAAAACAGTTTTTTTGCTCTAACTTTTATATTTCAAATTTTACATGCAAACTGTCTTTGAAAGACTTTTAGAACTTACTAATACTAACATTTTTCGATGCAAAACTTGTCAATATCTCAACTTCGCTTAAAGTTATTGATATTTCTTCCCAAAAAAACACGTTCTTTTCATTTGTTTGTCATTCTTTCTGGGGAAAACATAAAAAATGTTTGTTGACTCATTTTTATGTTATCAAAAATAGGGTGTCCAAAATTGTCGATGAAATGAAAAATATAACTTTTTTATCTTTATAGATAGAGATAAACATAGTTCAATAATGTTATAGCTTCAGTTATTTTAAACAACTTTGTAGAACAAAGCTTTTTTCTATCTTTCGAAATGATCGATTTAGCGCTTTTTTCTAAGTTGCATTAGGGTGACCATGAAAAACGTGTTTTCTGTGATTTAACTTCTATATTTCAAATTCTACATCAAAACTGTCTTCGTACGACTTTTAGAGCTTATCAATACCAACATTTTGCGATGCAGAACTTGTCTATATCTTAATCCTACTCAAAATTATTGATGGGTTTTTACCCAAAACTCATGATTTCAATTTTAATTTACTCAAACACGAAAAATAACATTGTTTTGAAAATCACACATCATGTAGAGTGAAATACGCTCTTTTTCATGGTGCCCCTAACGTAACATAGGAAAAAGGCGCTATATCGATTATTTTAATAGATACAGAAAAACTTTGACCTACAAAGATGTCTCAAATAACTGGGACTACAGCATTGTCGAACTATGTTCACCTGTATCTCTAAAGATAAGAAAGTTAGATTTTTTATTTTTTGGTCACCCTATTTTTGATAACATAAAAATGAGCGCTCTATCATGAGTAACAACTTTGTCTAAGACAGTTTTTGTCTAGAGAATAACTGTCAAGCTCTAAATGCTAATTTCCACTTAAATGCATCTCCTGGACCATTGTGCAATGTAACGATGAAAGAGAAAGTAGAAACACATTTTTCCTGTCTGTGAAACACAAATCAGGTGTCAATTTTACCCCGAATGGACTCCAAATTTAAAAACAAGGTTTTCGAGCATTGATAAGCAACAACACCACCTACCACCTCACAAACTACACTGAACAATGATCTAAGATGAATTAAGCTTATAAAAGTAACGAATTTTTCATAACTTTTCGACTTAAACATTTAACTTCCATGAGCGAAACTTTACATGTACTGTCTCCTGTTTGCTAGCCGGTTCTGTTTTGTTGTTTGTTTTGACAGCAAACCGACTTCCGCAGCTGTGGGGTGACTCGAAACGTAATAAATGGCAAGTGTGTACAGGGGACATAGAAAAAATTTCATAAAGTTGCTTCTAACTGAAAAAAATAGGGGTTGTCGACATGGCTTTTGTGAATGTAGTTGCTATGCCCATTTTAGCGTCGCTCAGAGAATCATGTTGCATCGAAGCGCGATGCATTCCGACCAACATGATGAGTGTTGAGAGCTTGAGCGGCGCGGAATTGGACATATAAACTCTCAACGTCAACACCTCAAGCTGGTCGGGGTGTGACCGAATGTTGTGATGATGATGATATTGAATTAAAGAGACTTCAAACTCTGGGAGTTCATTCGTCTCTTTGAATGTTGTATCTCCCGCCTTTCTCTTATATATTCATCGAGCTTCTATGCAATATGGCGCTAAAAGGGGCATGGCAACTACATTCCCATATAGAGAATCACGTTACTTCAAAGAGCGAGTTGAGAGTAGAACTTTTCTCTCGATGCGGGTAATATGGACATGTAGTGGGGGGAATATAGACAGGTTTATAATATACGAAGCGAAGAATTTTATCGCTCATGAGTGGAATAATTTTATTCAACCAAAGTCTGAACTCATCACGAATGTCCGTTAAATGATGAAAGAAATCGAATAATTCCACCTATAAGTGATATTGAGCTTTCCAGCAGTAGGAACAGACAGGCCCACAACTATTTTGCTTTTAGTTCGAGTCAGCTTCTAGACAGCCCACCTTTGGCGATTTAATTTCCTTTTATATACAGGGCATTCCTTAAAAGTAGAATAAACACTTTTCACAGTCCACCCTACTAATAATTCCCCATCAGTGTGACGTTTTTATGATGGTTTTATCCAGCTCTATGCTTAATAATGCCGAATTTATTGTTTTCAAAACCTCTATTCATGCCTTGTTCAAGCAAATTAGGAGAAATTATTAAGCTATAGCCAAAGTAAATTAGAAATCGTTTTTCCAACTCCAAGGTATGGCGGGAACGTCTGTTCGACCATATTCTGTTTTGATTAGCTTTACTTAGACTGCGATATCGAAGAAGATCTTTGTCTGACTGCATTATTTTCCTCTACCAAATTTCTATAAATAGAATTAGTTTTTTAGCACCTCCACAGACACTCGTTAGAGTCTTTTACAGCTATTGGATAAAACTTATTCAGCTCCTGATAAACTTCTGAAAAAAAATTGCCAAGATTCAAACTCACGACTTTTGCATCGATGATCCTCCATCAAACCAACTCCGTTAGAACACTTAAAACGCTTAAAAATGTAATGCCAAGCAGTTGAACCCGAGCTCAAAAACACTGGCAGCAAATGCTCCTTCTGATAGTCCGTCATGTGTTGTACAAAGTACAAATTTGCAGTTGAATAAACGTTTTCAAATCGTTTTTCTGGCAATATGCGAGATAAACATCAATGGATGAACAGACGCTTCAATTTGGTCTAAATAAGCTTTTTACAACGTATAGTTGAGCATATTATCTTTTTGGGCACTCAATACGACCATTATTACACTGATTGATCTTGTTACAGCCAAAGATCGGTTCGTATCGGAAGGGTACAGTGTAAATAGTCGAATAAAAGATCTATTTCAGACTTGAATTGCATCTGATTTTTCATGAGTTGTTGAACAAATGAAAATAAAAGCACCCTCAAAACGTTTCACTGGCGTACTATCTATTTAAACATAAATGATTGAACAAAAACTGCAATTCAGTCTGAATAAGGTTTTATACAACGAATAGCCCAGCATATCGTCTCAGTAAACACTTAATACTATTGTTCGACCATTATTCAACTGACTAGTTTAATAACAGCTAATAATTGTTTGTTGTGCACTTCCCTCCCACTGTCCTTTTGACCCTACGCTAATTATTTCAATAATTCAAATTTTCCACTCACAAATGAATTCACTTTCCCGTACATACCCAATATCGCTTCCCTGTTAACTCACAAACCGAAATATGATTTTTTTGACGTAGAACTACGTCTTTCAGGAAGGGTGCCAAATCAGAAAACAGGTCACGTTTTTATGAAATAAAGTTAACGTTAATAACTATTTTCACTGTGAACGAATTTTCATGATTTGCATACCAATCGAATCGGAAATTCTCTAAGATTTGTTTGAAATACTATACATTACAATTCGCTAATCTCTAAACGGTTCAAACTCATGAAAACTGGAAGAACTTCCTTTTTTCCCATACATTTGTTCTGCCAATTTGTGTGCTAACTCTACCCGTATTTCCAATGCTTATAACTCGAACATTTCTTAACAGATCGGAAATATTTTTTTTTTTTTTTATTAAATCGTTTATTTTTACAGGCTCAGTTACATAAGTTTAAAGGAGCCAAACTCCTATTTGTATAGTTACAAGTATATATAAACATTTTTTATTAATTCTAATGTTAATGAAGTAGAGAACCGATTACTCGCGGCTTGCTCGAGTTTAGAAGGGTGACATTTTGTTTCGGGAAAAGGATGGGATATAAGGATATGTTGACAATGTTCACACTGACATTCGCACTCACATTCATCATACTCAATTCTTAAGCCTATCTTATATCTAACATGTATTTACATTTCACCTTATTCTATTGTTAGTAAGAAGGGATTTGATTTCTCGCGAAGGGAAAGGAAAAGGAGAATATGAGGATATAAGGACAATCACACACGAAGATTGATAGCTTTTAGGAAGACATATATTTGGGACATGTAATCAAGGTCTAAACCAGCTAACACATCTCTCACCGGCACATTGGGCTGCCTTCCTCTAGCCCGAAGAGAGTTTTCTAAATTCGATCTGGCAACAAGATACTCCTCGCACGACCAAACAACGTGTTCGATGTCGTGGTAACCTTGGCCACAAGCACAGATATTGCCATCGGCAAGATTAAAACGAAAGAGTAGCGCGTCTAACGAACAGTGATTGGACATGAGTCGAGAGAAGGTGCGAATAAAGTCCCGACTTAAGTCCAGACTTTTGAACCATGGTTTGAGGCTAACCTTAGGGATAATCGAGTGAAACCACCGGCCCAATTCATCTTCGTTCCATTTACGTTGCCAGTTAGCGATGGTATTTTTACGGACTAAAGAATAAAATTCATTGAAAGCGATTTGACGCTGATAAATATCGCCTTCAATTGTACCTACCTTTGCCAATGAGTCAGCCCTCTCGTTACCCGGAATTGAGCAATGTGAAGGGACCCAGACAAAGGTAATGACATAACAGCGTCTGGATAAAGCACTCAAAATTTCTCGTATTCTCTCAAGGAAGTACGGCGAGTGCTTTTCCGGCCTCACTGAACGGATAGCTTCGACAGAGCTAAGACTATCCGTTACAATGTAATAGTGTTCAACAGGTCGTGAGGCGACGCTGTCCAGCGCCCAATGTATTGCTGCCAATTCAGCAATATACACAGAGCAAGGATTCTGAAGACTGTGGGAGGTGCTAAAAATTTCGTTGAACACTCCAAATCCTGTGGACTCATTCATAGAGGACCCATCAGTAAAGTACATATTATCACAATTGACACGCCCATACTTTGCATTGAAGATCGTAGGAATGATCCCCGATCGATGATAATCTGGAATTCCATGGATTTTCTCCTTCATGAACAGATCAAAATGTACAGAGGAATTGATGTAGTCAGGAAAACAAACACGGTTGGGAGTATACGAAGAAGGATCAACCTGCATGGAGATGAATTCATGATATGAGCTCATGAATCCTGAATGAAAATTTAGCTCGATAAGCTGCTCAAAATTTCCGATCACCAATGGGTTCATAACCTTACACCGGATGAGGAACCGAAGAGATAATAAATTGAAGCGATCTTTTAGTGGGAGTACGCCTGCCAAAACCTCGAGACTCATGGTATGCGTTGAGGGCATACATCCCAACGCAATACGGAGACAAAGATACTGAATTCGCTCGAGTTTAATGAGATGTGTTTTGGCAGCTGATTGAAAACAGAAACTGCCATACTCCATCACTGAGAGAATAGTTGTTCGATACAACATTATAAGATCTTCGGGATGGGCTCCCCACCATGTGCCGGTAATTGTACGGAGAAAGTTTATTCTTTGTTGGCATTTTTTACTCAGATACCTAATATGGCCCCCCCAAGTACATTTGGAGTCGAACCAGACCCCAAGATACTTGAATGACATAGCATGAGTGATCGGTTTACCCAAAAGTTGAAGCTTTGGTTTTGCTGGTCTATGCTTCCTAGAAAAAACCACCATCTCTGTTTTCTCCGTGGAGAATTCGATCCCTAGCCCAATGGCCCAGGTTGAAAAATTGTTCAAAGTATCTTGTAAGGGTCCTTGCAGGTCGGATTCGTTTGATCCTACGACAGACACCACTCCGTCATCTGCAAGTTGTCTTAGGCTGCAATTTTGTGTAAGACAATTGTCGATGTCGCTTACATAGAAGTTGTACAAAAGGGGGCTTAAACATGAGCCCTGGGGGAGGCCCATGTAGGAGACCTGATTTACTGTCGAATCCCCGTGAGAAAAATTCAACTGTTTCTCACAAAGCAAGTTATATAACATATTATTCAACAGAGGCGGCAGACCCCGAGAGTGTAATTTGTCTGACAAAACCTCTATTGAAACAGAATCAAAGGCCCCCTTTATGTCCAAGAATACTGAAGCCATTTGTTTTTTTTCGGCGTAAGCCATTTGAATTTCTGAAGAAAGCAACGCAAGACAATCATTCGTCCCCTTGCCCCTGCGGAACCCATATTGTGTATCTGAGAGTAAGCCATTCGTTTCAACCCAATGATCAAGGCGAAACAAGATCATTTTCTCCAACAATTTCCGTATACAAGACAGCATTGCTATTGGGCGGTACGAATTGAAGTCGGACGCGGGTTTTCCGGGTTTTTGAATAGCTATAATTCGCACTTGTCTCCAATCATCTGGAACAATATTATGCTCCAGAAACCGATTGAATAAATTCAACAAGCGATGTTTCGCCACATCAGGGAGGTTTTTTAACAAGTTGAACTTAATTCTATCCGTTCCTGGAGCAGAATTGTTACATGAAAGGAGAGCAAGAGAGAATTCTACCATCGAAAACTCAGAATCAAGATCGCACCTATCTTGTGGTATATCTCGAACAATTTTCTGCACGGGAGCGGAATCGGGACAAACCTTCCGTGCAAAATTAAAAATCCATCGATGTGAAAATTCTTCGCTTTCATTCGTTGAAGAGCGATTTCTCATGTTTCGAGCCACTTTCCATAGTTTTTTCATTGACGTTTCTCGTGACAAACCTCCCACGAAATTTCGCCAATAAGCACGTTTTTTCCCTTTGATCAAATTTTTGAACTGATTTTCAAGGTGCAAATACGTTTGAAAATTCTCAATGGTTCCACGTTTCCGAAAAGCTTTAAATGCGTTCGATTTATCCTGATAACGCTTGGAACATTGGCTATCCCACCATGGATTGGGAGGCCTTTGACGAAAAGTGGAGCCTGGGATGGGTTTCGTTTGAGCGCGAACCGCGCTGTCATATATCAAACGAGAAAGGAAGTTATACTCCTCCAATGGAGTCAAACCATCTCTGGAATTGATGGCTAGAGCAATTGCGTCCGCATATTTTTTCCAGTCAATGTGTCTTGTGAGGTCATATGCCATGTTTATAGATTCAGAAGAATTCGAACCAATGGTGATGGAAATTTTGATTGGCAAGTGGTCACTGCCGTTGGGGTCCTGGATTACATTCCACTTGCAATCTAACGATAGTGAATTCGAGCAAAGCGAGAGGTCAAGAGCACTTGGGTTAGCAGGAGGTTTAGGTACACGTGTTGTTTCCCCAGTGTTCAAAACGGTCATATTGAAGCTGTTACAAAGGTCATATATCAACAATGAACGATTGTCGTCGTACTGTTCCCCCCAGGCAGTTCCGTGAGAGTTGAAGTCTCCCAAGATCAATCGTGGCTCAGGAAGGAGTGAGCACATGTCAACAAGTTGATTGCGGCTAACCGCAGCTCTTGGAGGCCAATACAAGCTGACTATACAGAGGTCTTTGCCTCTGATGTTTGCATGACAAGCAACAGCTTCGATCCCTCCAATAGGTGGAAGGTCAATTCGAAAAAATGAGTGGCACTTATTGATACCCAATAGCACCCCTCCGTATCTGTCATCACGGTCCAAGCGTATGATATTAAAATTGTGGAAAGAGAGATCATCTCGCGAAGAAAGCCAAGTTTCGGACAGAGCAAAAACATCACAATTGAACTTATGAATTAAAAATTTGAATGTATCCAATTTAGGGATAAGACTACGACAATTCCACTGTAAAACAGTGATATCTCCGACCTCTCTATTTAAATTAGACATCAAGAGAGATAATCATTGCAAGGAGGGGCCATGTTTGCATCAATTGTTGCAAAATTGTCTTTAATACTGGAAGCATTGAAATGACAATGGTTCTGATGGAGTCGGAAACATTAAAACACTTGAAGATTTGGTCCAAAAGGTCAGACAACTTTATAAATCCCGATTGGGAAGTTGAACTGGACGGAAAAACAGGGACAGTTGGGGTTTTTGATGTCCCCTCGAGTGCTGGGCCATTCGAAGGTGAATTATTCCCACGGAAACCAGGAGGAACCTGATTTTGCTTGTCCGCTGCACTCGATTTTTTAGGCATGCTAACAGGGGGTATCACCGGAGGGGCTTGTCCTTGAACTTTGGGAGTGGTCACATTTTTGCGCCGGGGATTCCCTTGGAAAATGAACGGTGTGCCCCCGTTAGCTGTGTCCGCTTCTATTTCGTCAACGGGCAACATGGCGAAGACATTTTGTGTGTTGATTGGTTGTTGTTGTTGGGCCAGTGGCGAAGCGCCCTTTAAAATATCCGCAAAAGTGCGTTTCGAGCGTTCCTTCAAAGAGCGCTTCTGTTTCTCCCAGCGACTCTTGTAAGTTTCACAAACTGAGAGCTCGTGTGGGGATCCCCCGCAATATGGACATTTATGCTCAGTCGCACTGCAGGATTTCCCCTCATGTTGCTCTCCGCAAGTGGCACAGCGCTCCTTGTTGGCACAATAATCTGAAGTGTGACCAACTGACTTGCATTTTTGGCAAGTCATGGGCTTTGGCACGAAGAGTCGCACAGGCAATCTCAATTTGCCCACCATGACGTAGTCAGGTAGAGCGGAACCAGCAAAAGTTACTCGAAACGAGTCTGACGGCGTGAATTTAGTTTTTCCCTCTTCTTGGGATACTTTTCCTAGTTGGCGGCTGTCCAAAATTTTAACACCCACCAACGGGAGTCTTTTAAATTTACCAACTCCTTCTTTTATCATTTCGCACGTCAGACCAGTTTCAGTTACCACCCCCGAGATTTCTACGTCATGGGAGGGCACGTAGACGCGATACTCTAGGGAGAATCTCTCGTCGATCACAATTGCATTCGCGTGTTTCCGATCACTCACGACAACACGCAGTTTGTTCGGTCTAACCTTAGAGATTTCGACCACGGAGGAATATAATCTTGCCAGATCTTTCGAAACCTGAATGACATTAATTGCCTTTCCTTTTGGTTTAGGCCGGAAAAAAACAACCCATGGACCAGCTCCAAGTGCATCGTCTGGATAGACCTTGACACGAGGAGAGGAAACAACTGAGGGGGAGGACGAGGTCGATTGTTGAACGGGAGCGGTATCAGTAGGGCTGGGAGGTAAGTTCGGTAGTAGAGCGGAAGCGGGAGCGGGAGATTGAGGGGGCGAAGAGGAAAAGTTTGCCAATTTTCTTGAGGGGGGCTTGTTAAGGTAGATTACCTCTTTCTCTGAAGAGACATCTTCTGAGGGGGGAACGCGTTTAAGCGACTTCCCAGCCGCCGTTGTAGCTAGTGAGGAGGAAACAGTAGTTTCAATCTCCATGTCAACATGACCTTCTGCCATTACGGCAGATATAAAATAATATAATTCTTATTTTTTTTGTATTTCTAAACCTAATATATATTATACCTAAATCGCACACCAATGCGAATGAAATGAAGCGGTGTCTCAATCGAACCGCGTGGCAATCGCTCGGCACAGATGCAACGGTATATCGCACCACAACACGATGATGGAATCGATGACGATGCTAAAGCACACACAGCGATGATACGGCACACGCACCGCGTCCGCCGTGGAGGACTTCTTCCTCACGCTGGTAGTGATTGCTGCTCTCCTCACTCGCGCAATAAAGAGAACCCCGTTAGGGTGAAATAACTTCACCAGCCACGAACTGATAACGGTATAATCTCCACTTTATAATAGACGCGAACAAATTTGCGACCGATGTCTTCGGACTGCGCGAGCTGAATGAGATCGGAAATATGTTTGCATCAATTGATAGAAAATATTTCTACGCGTCTATCACAATTAATAAAATGTTATTTTTCATGAGATGAACAATTGAATAACTGTAAAATGTCAAGCGTTATTTAAACGCCTTAACTGCCATGTTTTGATTGGTCCGATTTACGGTTTCCCCAACACAGACTTCAAAATCGATGTACCTGTGGAAATCCGCTCTGCAAATATACATGCAAGTCGGGGGTATTTCTGTTCCCACCGAGCTGTGTTTCTCTAACACGGACTTCAAAATAAATGTGCCTGGGGGAATTCGCTTTGTCAAAACATGCAAGTTGGAGATATTTTTTCCCCACTGAGCTCTGTTTCCCTAACACGGACTTCAAAATTAATGTGCCTGGGGGAATCCGCTTTGCAAGTACATTTAAGTCGGGGGTATTTTTTTGATGTTGAGTACTTTTGTACTCGCTTGTCGTTGTGCAGACAGGAATGTTTCCCCAAAACGTACTTTTAAACTGAAAAGCCTGAGGAGAAAATTGTCATTTCAGATACTAGAGGTGAATGAACTTTCGAGGTTCGAGAACTACGTGAACATGAGATGTGCAGAAATTTTAGAGGGAAATGTAAAATACAATGATCGTTTGACAATTCTTCCGTTCACATATTTTGGTAGTCCTAGGCATCATATCAAACGTAAAAGGACGTTCATCAAATTCATTTGTGAAGAAGAACATAATGTATTACAAAAATTTCGATGCATTCTAAATCCAAATAATATTCGATGTGGCAAACAAGTGGATTGTATAATATAATTGCGTAGTTCTACGTCGAAAATAGGCGGTCGTGTCCTAGATACAACCCCTTACAATTTTTTAAATTAAACCATTAGTATTATTGTCATAGGGTGATTTGAATATTGTACAATATCATGTAGAAGGAGTTCTCATTACCAGAAATTTATAAATTAATAATGTAACTATACAAATCAACCACCTGTCCATTTTATTCCCACTCTCCGTCTTAGCCGCACCTCCCTACAACAATCTGATGTTTTGTAACCTTTTTTCTTCTATACAAGATCCTCCAGTCAGCAGACGAGAGCAGGTGAGTCAGCAAGCTATGGTTTCCGGTGGCACCGATGGATCCTTGTTCCAGGAAGACCTAAGCCATCGATCTGACTGCTGCTTTGGAAAACCTGGTATTCAAGCTAGACTGGGCAGTGAGTGAAGAGAGTATTAAAAGCGATAATTTCCTCATCATGATCTTGTCAAATAGTAAGGGAGGCACACGCCATTCCAAAAGAAAGCAGTGGCTTTTCAATCTCGCGAACTCGAACAGTTTTGAGAAGCAAGGAAAGCAAGGAGAGAACCATGAAGGTGGTTCAAGTATTCCTCCAGCTATGTATGCGGCTGGAGTACTTTTGGAATAACCCTGAAAATTTTTTGTTACGTTTGCGAATCATCTTCAACAGGTCTATCAACCCTGACTTTGGTGAAACATTATCTTCTGAACGAAATAAAGTGAGTTATTCAGTGAAATATTCAATCGGCAAACATTGATCGTAGGGTAAAGGCTTAACAATCGATTCCCCTTTCTTTCAACGGAGAAAAACCTTTGAAGAAAAGTGGATTGATCGAGTCAACTTGTTGCGGACGAAGAACTCCGGATGAAATAAGAAAAACTTTTTTTTTAATTCTTCATTTGAGAGGCTTTCAGCTTCCTTGGCTGATTCGCCTCAAGAAAAACCTTGTTTTATAATGCAAAAGCAACAATCTTCCCGAACATCATCCATGAATGGAATGGGTGTAAGGAAAATCTTGATGTCAATACATAGCAGCATCATTCGGATTACCTCTGAAGCATCTCGTACAAGCCCGGTGCTATGAACTCTGAACCCGGTTTTTTTTCGAGTGCCAGAAACTAATTACGAAGTCATCCAAAATAGAAGAAATAAATATACTATTCGATTCCTACGATATGTTACCAGACGTATCAAAGCATCTTCTGATGATCTAGTTGGGGAAGAATTACCAACTGAGAAGCCGTTTCTATTTCCAATGTCAGATACTGGAACTTTGCAACGGCTTTGGTCTGTAAAACAGCTATTCAAAATTGGAAACACACCATGACACTACTTATGAATAGAATATCTAACAGATAGGTCATTGGAACTTTCCTTGAAGAAATGCCTCAGCTTTCGGGATTCATGTGTGATATTGAGACATACAATCAATCGCAAAATTGAGTATACAACTCACGCTGGTTTGTTATTGTTGAGTTTTTCGGGGTTAAAAAATAAATAATTAAATGCGACTTATATTCATCGTGAAATCGATCCATTTTACTCTCATGTAGTGATAAGTAAAAAATTAAAATGGTCTCATTTCTACTTCATGTTTAAAATACAAACAAAAAATCTCCAATTAAGACGTTGCAAAATTGAGTGTACAGTTTAAGTTTTCCTGAAAACGAAAATTGGAATCAGTTCAGAAATGTTAATAGATAACAAAAATCAATTCCTTAGTATTTGGTGTTGCCCCCTTTGACGTCCAGCACTTCCTGCAAGCACCAAGGCGAAATTTTTGGTCACTGTATGTCCTTACTCACTGGCTTAATAATTCAATAAAACAAACGATAGATCACCGGACTTATTGTTCTGGTATTTATTTGTCTTCAATTCTAAGTAAGTTCGAACTTAGAAAAAACAGTTAAACTGGTTTTGGGATAGAATTCATGTCAAAGATTGGGAAGAATTAAGTGATAAAATTCGTTTATACGCACTCTCACATTATTGAATATTATTTCCATAGACGAATTTTATGCCAACTCGACTGGCCGTTGGCAGCACCCTCTCAGATGGCAGCGAAACGTTGTGGGTGTATACACATGGGTATTTTAGGCAACTTTGCATACTTGAAATATTCAAAAAAGAATTAGACTACTTTTTGAAAAGGGCCAACAAATTTTTTTTTATTTTTTACAAAAAAATATAACCCAACAACTATAATACCTACAAAGTTCGGGTCAAAGGATAAAATATAGAAAATTGTTTAAATATTCATAAAAATAATTTTTCGAAATAAAATTTCGCTGAAAAAAAAATATTTTAAGAATGAAAATTAATTTTTCCTAAAAACATTTTTTCTAATTCTCAAAAAAATTATATGAATAGCCTTTACAATTTCCAACATGTCGTCCATACATTGGAAGATGGGCACTTTTACAGGAAAATTATTTACCTAATGACTAATTTTTCATGTTTTCTTTGAAAAAATTACAACTAATCTTAATTTTGTTTAAAGTCAAGATAGCGATATAGTGTATTCGACAAAGTTTTGGACCTTATTAATATATAAACTTTCATCGAAGACGTCAATTTTCTATCTATTATAGTTTCTGGAATATAGGGCATTTTTTTCAGAATTTAAAAAAAACATGTTTTCGAGAAAAATAAATTTTAATTTTCAAAATATTTTTTAATTTCAATGAATTTTTTTAAATGAAAATTTTTCTATAATTTGCTTGATATTTTTCAATGAAATGTACTTTTACAGGGAAAAAGTTTTTTATCGTGATTTACATGCTCTGCTAACTTTTTTCTATTCAGAAACATTTCACGAACATGTCAAACGTGAAAATTTAACGAGTGAAACATAATTTTTTCAGGGGTCTCCATACCAAATTCCCTATATTCTAGAAACAATAAAAAATAGAAAGCTGGCGTCTTCGACGAAAGTTCATACAGTCAACTTTCCCTAACCCGATATCCATTGAGTTAGGGAGGTATCGAGATACAGAACATTTTTTCATATTTTTTTTGACGTGGGACTACATCTAACCGGAATATATAGGGGGTAAACTGAAAACCTAAACACAGAACATGCAGGAAAAAATGCAAGATTTCGAATGCTCATAACTCAAACATTTCTTACTGTATCGGACAAAATTTTGTTTCAATTGATAGGGAATATTTCTACGAATCTATCGCAATTAATCAAATATTATTTTTCATTAGATAAACAATTGAATAACTGTAAAATGTTAAGCGTTATCTAAACGCCCTAACTGCCTCGTTTTGATTGGCTCGATTTACGGTTTCCCCAACACAGCCATCAAAACCAAGCAGCCTTGGAAAAATCGGCATTGTAAATACATGAAGTAGGGAGAGCTTTTGTTCCTACCGAAATGTGATCCCTAACAGAGATTCCACAACTAAGGTGCCTGGGGGAAATCGGCATTGCAAATAAATGCAAGTCGGGGGTATGTTCCGACTGTAATGTGTTTCCCTAACACAGACTTCAAATCCATGGAGCGTGTGGAAATTGCCATCGCAAATTCATGCAGGTCGGGAGTATTTTTGTTCCGATTGAAATGTGTTTCTCAACATAGACTTCAAATCCATGTAGCGTGTGGAAATTGGTAAGGTATCTGGGGAAATCGGCTTTACAAATAAATGCAAAATGCGAGCACTTTTATACTCGCTTGCCTTTGTACAGTCTAGAATATGTTTCCCTAACACGGTCTTCAAAACTTAGGAACTTAGGAATCCTCTACTCACTGAATTTCTACGCATACCATTTGATGGTTAGGCAAAATGTTGATACCCGTTTGCTGCGATAACGCCTGATTATTAAACAATATGCGTTCGACGTACATGTCAAAATCGAAACTGAGTGCCTGAAGTTCATCAAATCCAGCAAATTCGTGGTTTGAGAAGTACGTACACTTGAGAGATGCAAACTTCAAAGGGAAATGTAAAATAAAATAATCTTTTGATAATTCCTCCGTTCATATATTTTGTCCTAGGAATCATACCAACGTTAAAGGACTGTCATTAAAGTTACCTGTAACGGAGAACATTTTCTATCACAATGTATGAGCTGACATTACAGGGCATTTATTCACAAAGCAAATAAATCGAATTCAGTTGAATTCGGAAATTGTTTCATTAAATCAAAAATTCGATCAATACAAACATGATTGCTAAGCTAAGGAAGTCCCACGTCAATCTTGCGGTTATATCATAGGTATAACCCACCCATTTTTTTATGTCATAAATTGTCATATGTTAGGGTAAGTGTCCCAAGTATGGTATAAATTTGAATTTTTGATTCATTCCCTTATAGTGAAAAAACACCTTTCGCATATAAAAAAAATATTTTTACCAGAATCTGAAAGGCGATAGACGGTTCAATTTCTCGAAAAAATCCTTCTACGCATATTTTCGAATTTTAACGATGACAGAGTTATAGAGCTTTTTCTTTGTTTCAGACTCTGTTGGCATAAACTGACTAGTTATTTTTTTTTTGGCAGACTTGTCTCACTTCTTAACAAGGCGAACCTAGCCAGGATTTTCACTTGTCCCCGAGCTTCTGAATACCAAAGGGGCACTAGACTCTTCGGAATGCACATATCTGCATGCTCGTGCTGTTTTAGTCCTGACCGAGGAATTGTCGGACAATCGCGCAGGTGCTAAGGATGACCGACTTTTGGATGCCGGCCAATTCCTTCTACATATTCAACACCTTCAGCGCTTCCAGAAGTGTCTTTGGGAAATTCCAGTTCCAGAGAGAACGACTGGAACAATCCTTGGGACCTCCCTTAGCCGCCACAGTTCCTTGAGCTCCACGGCCAATGGTCGGTACTTGCAAATTTTGCGACCGTGGGTCTCCTCCAGATTCTGGTTCAGTTTTTATTTTTTTTCAATTTTTATTTTTTTTAAATTTGTAATTATTAATTCTATCCCGAAAATTCATACTAAACTTGATTGTTTCTATCAATCAAATTAAAGCTTTCTAACCCCTCTACAATTTGTTTACCAAACTTCTTTCTCTCTTAATTTTACTACATTATCGATATAAACAATTCCTGATGAAAATTCAATCAAAATCTTCAAAAATCACGATTTTTAATCCACTGTACTTATAAAAGCCACTTAAAATTCACTTTAATGTTGAAGGGTTAATATTTTTTCAAACTGTATATAATCGAGTCCTTAATTTTACATAATCGAATCATATAAAGGGTGTGTCACATCAAATTGCATCACGGAAAAAACGCTGTAGAAATTTAATTTTTAGGAATTATATCTTCAGCTTTCGCTTATAATCAGATAAGAGTGTATAGATCACGTTGGCCATGCTTCACTGTCAATTTTTCGTCGAATGAAAAAAAGCGTCATGAATTAATCCTGCGCACTCATTTCGAGAATCCGGAGTTGTCACATCGGGACATCGGTAAGATGCTGGAAATCGTCCAATCCACGGTCAGCAGAGTACTAAAACGATACTTCGAGAACCTAACCATCGACCGGAAGGTGAAGAACGGCAAAAATGGATGCTCCGTCAGTGAAAAAGATCACAAGCGCGTAGTTAAGCAGTTTAGACGTGATCCGAGAAGTTCGGTCCGGGATGTCGTCAATAAGCTGAATTTGTCAAGTTCATTCGTCCAGCGGACCAAGCAGCGGGAGGGCCTGCGTACATACAAGGTTCAGAAGGCTCCTAACCACGACGAAAGGCAAAACATGGTGGGGAAGACGCGAGCCCGGAAGCTGTACACCGAAATGCTGACGAAGCCGCATTGCCTGGTAATGGACGACGGAACCTACGTCAAAGCGGACTTTCATCAGCTGCCGGGCCTGTTGTTCTTCTCCGCAAAGGACAAATTCAGCGTTCCGGAGGAGATTCGCAAGCAGACACTATCCAAGTTTGCCAAAAAGTACATGGTGTGGCAAGCGATCTGCTCTTGCGGAAAACGGAGCGCCCCCTTCGTGATGACCGGCACGGTAAACGGGCAGGTTTACCTTAAGGAGTGCCTACAGAAGCGCTTACTACCACTATTGAAGCAGCACGAGGGCCCGACCATCTTCTGGCCGGATCTCGCTTCGTGCCACTATTCAAAGGACGTGTTGGAGTGTTACGAAGCCAACGGGGTCACCTTCGTGCCAAAGGAAATGAATCCGCCCAACGCGCCGGAGCTTCGCCCAATAGAGAAATATTGGGCGATTATGAAGCAGGCCCTCCGGAAGGACCCAAAAGTTATCAAATCGGAGGCGGACTTCAAGAGAAAATGGATTTCTGATCAAAAAAACTACAACCTGACGTTGTACAGAACCTTATGGACGGGGTAAAGAGGAAGGTGCGAGCATACGGGCTTGGGCTCGAGTATGAATAAAAAGAAAATGCCAAAAGTTGTTTAATAGTTTTTATTTTACTGTCTAAAATATTCAAAAGGATCGGTCTACTGGGCGAATTTCTACAGCGTTTTTTCCGTGATACACACCCTTTATAATCGAGATTGTATATAATCGAGTCCGACCTGCATGATGAACTAGGTTAACAAAGAAAATATTGATTAAGTATGTTATGCAAACTAAATTATAACGATCACCAGGAACTGTTCAGTCACAAAGAAATGTTCGAATAGTTTCACAGGAACATTTTCAGTTGATTTCAATATTCCGGACATGTTTCATTTAACGTTCGTAGATGTTATTTCGACACAATCATCTGAACCTTCCTGAATATTCTCCATCTTAATAGAACTACTATCTTCAGCGTTTTTCTTAGCTTTTTCAACACTTTCCACTATATCGGTATCTGTCATCAGATCACAGCAAATCACGTTTTGGTCCTTTTTGCACTAATCATTAAAAGACATTGAGCAATCGAACGGTATTGTACTGTCGACATCAGCAAGCTCACGACGCATTTATTATGCCAGCGGAATATCACCATCATCATTGAAGGAAAATTCGGCTTCCTGAAGCAATTTTAAATAGTCTCAGATTTACCCTTATTGATTTTAGAGGGTATTAGAAATACTTTCATTTCAATTGCATCCAATACCGGTATATCTGAAGGGTCCTAGAGTGCATTAAAATACAGTAAGAATGCTGAATAATATAAAGGTTGAAATGACAAATATCCTCCATTTTTCGCAATCTTCGTTCAACTAATCGAACTAATTAATCGAAGATGGCGAAGGTACTGATTCAGGTTCTTGATTATGTAGAAGTCTAGCTGCTGAGCTACGGAAGTAAAGATTTGTGGAAAAATTGTAAACTAATCGATTTGAGCTTTGGTCGGAAAGATTTTGGGTGCGCTGTATAGTGATCAACGAACATGACCGCCTTTGAAAAGAAATAGATATAAGTATGATACATTACCATAACACATAATTCCAGAAATAATACCTTTCTATTTCCATTAGAAAATTTTTCGTCAAATTGCATGATCCATTCCTCAAAAAGCATTAAGGCCATCCAGACCTTGGTGCTGCTCTCGTATATCACTGGTCGTTACATCGTGGGTTTTTACTCTTTCCATTGATCAGCAACGGTAGTTTATCGCTTCCGTCTATGTTGGTTGTGCTTTGAAGTTGGGAATTCCCAGTTTCTTGACAAAATCGCAAGCCATATCCTGAAGAATAGCAACTGCGAGAGAGAAATTATTCTCTTTGGCTTGATAAGACAAAAATCCATTGACCGCTCCAGTTTTTCGATTCCGACCAACCTTATATGTATTTGGTCTAGATTCAATTTTCCATTCCGATTCCATTTTTACTTTAGTTTGAATAGTGTTGATACCGTACTTTGTGCAGTACTGAAATTATTTGCAGCTTCAGACCCCTTCCGTCCATACTTTTCGACCTGCTCGATGATGCTCAAACGTTGCGCAATGGTTAGCGTTTCTATTGTTCGCTTGAAAACACAAAAACATATACGCGAAAATCAATCGAGTTAGGGAGGTGAAAAATGAATCAAAACACATCGAGTAAGGGATGCATCGAGTTAGGGAGGTATCGAGTTATCGAGAGAAGAATGCTTGTAAAATCGAAGGTGCCATGAAATCCATCGAGTTAGGGAAATATCGAGATACAGAAAATCGAGTTAGGGAGAGTTGACTGTATACAGTGATGGACGCTTTTTTATCCGAAAACTTTTTCATTACATTCAATATCATGCCTAAACCATGACATTGTTTGCATGTTTAATCGATGTGACTGATAGTTACTATTGTGTCAATTTAGTTTAGTGTCAAACATGGTACCTAGCTGTTAACAAAAAAAAAATGTAAAAAATCAAAAATCAATGTGAATTTCACAAACCAATGTGTAGCGGACCGGGTTTCAAAAGACAACCCGGAACATACGGCCAGCTCGAAGAAGGCTAACAGCTCAGCTTTCCCACCCGACCTCTCTTAAGCGATTGGCTTAAGCGCCACCTCTTTCGAGGACCAATCGCCGCGTTAGTTGCCCAGCTAGAGGCCTGACAGGCAGGTCTAAATTGTATCCTTTTATCAGGATCGGGGGACGATCGAGCTGTACCAATTCCAACCAGCGAAGACTTCTAGAAGACACCCGTAGGGTACTCCGAGAGAACCATCAAACGACCAAGAATCACCCTAAAAGCACAGAATACCACAACAGGGTTTTCTCATCACCGGAAGTATTCAGCGAACAAATCACCAGACTGGCTCAACCATCTGGGAAACAAAGGCTCCAAAACAACAACGAAATCCAAATAATAATCTCGAAACACGGATAACGTGAAACCTTAATGAAACATAAAGTGAACGTTTACAGGATCACATATGACTTTTACTCATAACTTAACAACATGACGAAAAACTTCCTGAGTGGACTACAGATTCACATTTATACAATTTATTTGTACATTTACTTTTGCTTAAATCTAAGGGACATCACATGTGCACATGGACAATACTATACAATACAGGGTACCTGGGGAGTGCGGTGAGGACACAAGTTTCCTCACCCACTCCTTTTGCTTGTTTCCGTAGAACTCTCCGCCGGTGGGTATCGCTCAGCGGATCCTCGGAGGGCGCGATGGTGACGACGCTGCCTTTGCTTGGCGTGATTGGCTTACCAGGTTTTTGCCAATGACGTATTTCCCTGTTCTGAATAATTAATTCACATTTAGAATAAGCCCCTACATTACACAATGTATGTACCTCTAGTCGCTTTGTTTCACGCTTGAATAATTACGCGGTTCTATGGAATCTAGGAACAATGCTAACACTGAAACAATCCAAATTATAGTCACGAAAACTCCACGTTATACAAAGAAAATCTTACAAATTACGATCGCGAACAAAAAGCACAATGCTTCCGCGACGTCGGACAGTTCAAGGCAAAATGGTCGAAGAACATTGTAGTCCTCAGATAAACCGCAGGGTATCTCGCGATTCAGAGCTCAAGCTTAGCCGAAGACAATTTCCCCAAAGCATCCCCTTGTGTGCATCTTGCTTCAACTAACCGTCCTTGAATACGACCTTCTCATTCCCCTCCCCAAACTCAAGGCCACGAAAGTAAGCGCTGCGCGAACAGACACTCATTGGCCGAACAACTTTGGCGATTGAGCTTTCGCCCAGCTTCAGGGAGGTGGGATGGGAAATTTAAGCTCTTAAGTATACTTTCTGGAGTATCTTTTAGTTTACTTTCAGTTGTGACTTAGTACAGGTACACTGTAAATGTTTCAGTGTGAGTTTTTGAATTTAAATTTTGATATTTGAATAATTACTAACTTTCCTAACCAATAAATAAGTATATAAATAAATGAATAAATAAATAAATAAATAAACAAAACTCAATAAATATGCACACCAATAATAAATAAGTAAATAAATAATCCAAAAATATCACATGATGAAAACAGTTGTGGCAACTGTTACAAATGTCCGGAATAAAAAGCACATTCAGAAATTGATTTTAAATCCGGACGGTCAAAAGTTGACGATTAAATTTCTCATTGAAGAAGTTGCATAAGGGTATGTTAGAAGCCTTAGTATAGAGTATGGAGTGTGGAGCAAAGATTTTCGATCCGGGAAACCGCAAAACTCTTCGGTATACAGGACGGGGTCGATTATATGACCCATTTGTATGTTTGTGACTTTCTAACTTAGTAACTTTGTCTGTAGCGCTGTCCCACATGATTAGAAATTTAACCTCTTCCTGTTGACCGATTAATCTAAAATTTGTAACACACCTTTATCTCTGCAGTCATTATAAAACAGCGTATTTCAGAATCTTGAAAATGCAAAATGGGGGCCGCTATGAAATGGCGGATAACATATTTTCTCTAAACCCCATCAATATGTGTATCAAACGAAAGGACTGGACTAGTATAACACAGTTATTTATGAAAAATTCAGATCCAAAATGGGCGCCAGCAAAAAATGGCGCCATATATATTTTTTTTCCAACCCTTATCAATATGGGTATCAAATGAAAGCGCTTGATTAGTAGAATACTATTATTGATGAAAAATGTAAATCCAACATGGCGGCCGTTACAAAATGATGGATAACATATTTTGTCAGAACCCCATCAATATGGGTATCAAACGAAAGGACTGGACTAGATTAACACAGTTATTTATGAAAAATTCAGATCCAAAATGGGCGCCAGCAAAAAATGGCGCCATATATATTTTTTTCCAAATCTTATCACTATGAGTTTCAAATGAAAGGGCTTGATTAGTGGAATACAATTACAGGGTAACTTCGATATAACGTACATTTTGCTTTCAAAATTGTACGTTGTATCGAATTGTACGTTATATCGAAGCATAATAAAACGTAGCTTATATTACTTTACTGTGTTGCTGTTTGAGTAAAGTTGATGAATAAAATCAATAAGAAGGCGAAGCCAACTTTTCTCATGATGTTTCCCTTCGTTCGGTTGATTGAAGTTTGATTCATTTAGAATCCGGAATCACAAAACAGTTGTATTTCGGGATTGGTTAAAGTTACAACACAAGCTTCAGTATCAAAATACAGATAATTTATTGTTCTTTCAGAAAAAGATATTCAAAAAAAATTTTTTTTTTGACTTTGATAATGTGTACGTTATATCGAGGTAAAATGTACGTTATATCGAAGTTTCCCTGTATTGATGAAAAATGTAAATCCAAGATGGCGGCCGCTACAAAATGCTGGATCTCACATTTTCTCAGAACCCCATCAATATGAGTATGAAATGAAAGGGCTTGATTAGTAGGATATAATTATTGATGAAAAATGTGAATCCAAGATGGCAGTTATTACAAAATGGTGGAATACATATTTTCTTAGAACTCCATCAATATGGGTATCAAACGAAAGGGAGTGACTAGTAAAACACATTTTTTCATGAAAAATACAAATCCAAAATGGCCGCCACCACAAAATGGTGCCATATATATTTTTTTTTTCAAAATTGTATCAAAATGTGTATCAAATGAAAGGGCATGACTATTAGAAAACAGTTATTAACGAAAAATGCAAATCCAAAACCGTTACCGTTAGTTGTTTCGTTACGTGCCCCACGATTTTATTTTAGTCTCATCATTGCCCTAGATTAATGAAGAGAGGAGTGTGATAATTACTAACTGCTACTTGCTTAATTATGTTCTAGCTTTTAGTACATCATCTGTATTGTTATTATGTTTAATCATAATGAAACCGTTGAACTTAAAAAGTGTTTTTGAATTATTTTATTTTTAAGCTTTTAGTACATTATATGTATTGTTAGTATATTTCTCTACAATAAAACCATTCATCAATTTCTTCAAAATTTTAGATTTGCATTATTCATGAATAACCGTGTTCTACTAGTCAATCTCTTTCGTTTGATACCCATATTGATGGGGATTTGAGAAAATATGCAATCTGCCATTTTGTAGTGGCCGCCATCTTGGATTTATATTTTCATCAATAACTTTATTCTACTATTCAAGCTCTTCATTTGATACCCATATTGATGAGGTTTAGAAAAAAAATATGGCGCCATCTTGAAGTGGCGGTCATTTTGGATGTCCATTTATCATGAATAATTGTCTACTGGTCAATACCTTTCATTCAATACCCACATTGATGAGGTGTAGAGAAAATATGTAATCCACCATTTTGTAGCGGCCGCCATCTTGGATTTACATTTCTCATCGATAACTCTGTTTTGCTAGTCAAGCCCTTTCGTTTGATACCCATATTCATGGGGTTCTGAGAAAATATGTAATCCGCCATTTTGTAGCGGCCGCCATTTTGGATTTACATTTTTCATAAATTTCTGTATTCTACTAATCAAGCCCTTTCATTTGATACCCATATTGATAGGATTTTGAAAAATATATATAAATGGTGCCATATTTTAGTAGTCATCTTGTGAAAATACAATAAATAATTGAATTAATTAAAAACTTTTGTACCAAACCCGTTTCCGTTTAGTCCCGCTACTTAGACGCACCCGTTAATAAGTTCTACAATAATTAATAAATAATTTCTCTCAAAGAATTGAAAAAAAAAGCAGGTGTCCGGATTTAGAAGCAAAGGTGTCCGGATTTAAAATCACGACACGATGAAAGAAATTTCAAATTTTGAACAAATATAACATGATTTTGTGGAGTTCTGTGATTCATAACATAGATGAAGACCTTCTAATTCCAAAGGAACGCTAACTTTTAGTGCTATGATATGTCAATATTTTTTAGTAGTTGAAGTTATATTCGTAAGCGCTTATGCGTCCGGATTTCGATGCATTACTATATTAATAAGATATAAAACTTTGCCGAATACACTATATCGCTATCTTGACTTTAAACAAAATTAAGATTAGTTGTATTTTTTTCAAAGAAAACATGAAAATTAGAATTTAGAATAGTTAGAATTGTTTTTGTAAAAGTGCCCATCTTCCAATGTATGGAAGACTTGTTGGAAGTTGTAAGGGCTATTCATAATTTTTTTTTTTAGAATTTTAAATAATATGTTTTTGAAAAAAACGAATTTAAATTTTTAAAATAATTTTTTTTCAGCAAAATAACTTTTCAAAAAATTTTGGTATTTTATATAACAATTTAAACAATGTCCTACATTTCACCCTTTGACCCGAATTTTGTAAGTATTATAGTTTTTGATTTATACTTTTTTTTTTGTAAAAAATCAAGAAAAATTTGTTGGCCCTCAATATATATTTCAAGTATGAAAAGTTGCTTAAAAGACCCATGTGTTTACACCCACAACGTTTCGCTTCTATCAGAGATGGTGCTGTCAACTCCTAAGACGAGTTGGCATGAAATTCGTCCATATCTTTCGTGATATGGGATGTTGTTCTTGTGTCGATATCGTTAATTTCTAGTAATATCACTTTGCACCTCATTCGCATAATACTTGCTTATAATTATAATCACGGTACGCCAGTTGGAATAAATTTACCAAATTATTACCGTTGACTCCATAGAGATACCTAGAGTAATGGAACCACCTGCGAAAGGGCCCATAGAGATTAACAGTAATGTTAATGATCCTACTGTATAACTCCGGGGCTTTACTGAGAATTTTCCCAACCAACGCAATTCATTTTACGACAATTCCATTTATGCGTACTTACCTCGAACGAGTTTGGAAAAACACAGACCCCCCTCCCATTAAACGTTTGTTTGTTATCGGGAATTTTTCGTCAATTCAAGAAAGAAAAAAGCACCATAAATAAAGTTGCCAAACATTTATTCCACCATATGGATTTTTATGACCAAAATTTAGAGCCATTACAGTTTGTTTCGAACCTCATGCCTTCGGGGACTGTGTTTGTGTGTGCCTTACTGACTGACTTACAGCCTCTATCAGAGTCTCTCTGCTCCTAACTCACATGTGGACCACTCATCGTTTTTTTATGGCCCATGTTATAAAAATTTCCTACTGGGGTTCGCTTATAGTGAATTTATGTCAGTTTGGTATGGATTCCCATTTTTATTTCCTCATTCATATATTTATATATATAGGCGTCGTGTACTTACGCGTTTTGTTTCGATAAAATTCAATTCACTTCAATTTTTCATCGCTTCGCGATTTTTTAACACCCACTCGGCTCGCCTTTCGGAGTGCAAACCTAAGTGGAAGTGTACATATTTGAGTTTTCCACTCCCTCTCTCGTTCTCACCATCTACTGGAATAATCAAACAAATCACCCTTGAAAAAACAAAAAAATGGTTCTCTCTATCTGTCCCTGCACTCGTGATCAGCTATTTCGCGGCAAGGAGAAATTTACATTTGACGTTCCCTTCTTCAACGCAAATTCAATCTATTTTCTTTTTTTTCGCACAATGCTGGGTTTAACTCGCTTCGTTTGCGTATGATTTGTTTTTTTTGCGCTATTTACAGGTGAGAGCTTTAATTTGTTTAACCTTGATGGGATCTTATTCTAGAAACGTTGTTTTTTCTACTCTCAGTTCACTCGCTGTGATAATTTTTTTGGTACGGTAATTTTAAGTGATACCCAGCATTTGCTCCCATTGGTTGTTTGTTCCATACAATTCCTTGATTACAGTTTCTTCTAGTTTTTGAGCTAATATATATACGCTTGCAAGATTACAGTTCAGTTTGAATAACAAGTTTATAACAAATACTCATCCAATTGTTTTTTTTGTTTGTGATTTCATCTGTCTATTTACAGGATTGTTCTTCTAAAGATTTATTTACAACAGGCATGTCCTTTTTGGTTTGGTTTTCTTTTTCTCTCTCGGGTGGGCAGTGGGATTTTGCAGAAACCTTCCACAATCGTGTTAATTTAACGCAAACGAATCGACTCGAATAAAGCAAAAATTAACTGCGTCCTTCTGCCGAATTTTCACGCAGCTCGGCCACTAAATTACCCTCTTCTCTATCGCTTGACTTCGTGACGTTTCGTCGATGGTGGCAATTTGGTTTCATTCTTATCGCGTAATCACATCCGGTTAAAAAAAGGGGAGATGACTGGTTTAATTTACTTCATCTTTTGCAAATTGCTGCCAGCGAACGGGCGATGGCGAAAACGGCGTCGATGTCGGTCCTCTCCGAATTGGCACAGAAAAAAAGTGGTAATTTCGTAACGCTGCTCTTTTGTTCGTCAATTTCGGTCAAGTGATGGCCCAAGGGGGGTTTGTGATGGTTCACAGATTGTTCAGACGGACGGACAGGAGTTGAATTAACTTTCTAAGGTTTGTGGGAATTTTCTGTTGTACTGTGTTTGATGAAGCATTAAGAAAAATTTAAGGATTGTATATTTATTGATGAAAATTGGGCATGTGGGAAATAAACACTATTAGGTTGCTTCTGTACTGCCAATATATTTTAGTGCATCTCCACTGTTATCACTGTTCTCCAAAATGTCTGATGTCTTATACCATCGCATGATGGTCATGCAAACTAGCAGTTTTTAGATACCACAAAGTATGATTCCTATTATCAGATAGAGTTGACTTCACATCTATCCCCCGATGGAACAATGATATGACGAACAGATGTAGATCGTGGCTAGAAAAAAATTTGATTGCCTATGATATACCAATCATTATTTCCTCAAAGTCGAGGAGATGGAGCCGAGAAAACGATTCCCCTTAAAATTCAGTGATGAATGCGCGGTTAGTCTGTCTTTGACTAGTTCCAGATAAATCGTTCGAGAAACTGATTGTGGTACACAAGAAATTCATATCTTTGCAAAATCTTCAACCGCTCTCGGTCTACTTGAAATATTCATTGCACCCTAAAGTTTCCATATACCTAATTTGGTTTAATTTGCTTGATTAATTCTCGGGTAATGCAAAAATTTGTGTTTCATTTGTACGGCAGCCCCCTCTAAGAGAGGGGGAAGGAGTATCTTAACACCATAGAAACATTTATTGCATCCTAAAACCTCCACATGCCAAATTTGGTTTCATTTGCTTGATTAATTCTCGAGTAATGCAGAAATTTGTGTTTCATTTGTATGGCAGCCCCCCCTTTGAGTGGGGCAAGGACTATCTAACCATCATAGAAACATTTATTGCACCCTAAAACTTTCACATGCCAACTTTGGTTTCGTTTGCTTGGTTAATTTCCGAGTAATGCAGAAATTTGTGTTTCATTTGTATGGCAGCCCCCCCTTAGAGAGGGGGGAGGGGTCTCAAAATATCACGAAAACCTTCCCCGGCCCCAAAAACCCCTACATACCAATTTTCATGTCGATCGGTTCAGTAGTTTCCGAGTCTATAAGAATCAGACAGACAGACAGACATCACTCCATTTATATATATATATATATATAGATAGATGTATCCCCTTGCAACTACATCCCTTTGTGTTGCGTTGCGTTGCGGTCTCTAAGGCCTGACTGACTATGTTAGACATGTAGGCAGAATCTGTGTGTTCTTGTACGACAAACAAGCCTCGTAGCCTTCATGCCGTTAGCAACCCAAACAGCTTTTCAATATAGTCACGTTCTGGTGGTCGATTCTTAGTCACAGTGGTTGAGAATGTGACACATTGCTCCAGATTCACTGATCTTAACGTCGCAGCGATTTACAGAATGTTCAGAACAGAACGCCATGTTTTCCAGCTTATCACCATCGTCACTCTGTTTAGCATCTGTTGCTCAGTTAGATATGTAAAAATATATAAGATCAGATCACTTTATCCTTTTGGACTAAAATGAATCAATTATTTTCATTCATTATTTTAGGAAATGACAAGCCCTGTTTGTTCACATAAGCATAAGAATCAAGAACTATGTGCGTCTTTGAAAGAATTTTTCTTTCATTATGTGAAATGATATGCACACAAAAAAGAGTTCCGGTTCCCCTTTTGAACATTTCTCAAATTGAGCTCAGTGATGACTGACGACTGTTACAGAATTAACGAGATTCAACTTTCTGCCGACGAAACTTTCTCCCAGTATCGAAGTGGAAACTTCAAAAGGTTTTTATTTTCTTCAAAAACTGTCGAGTAATTCAGCTTGACCGGGACTCGGAGAGGGAAAGGTTGGATCAATTCTGAAAACGGGTAAAGAATGTCATCGGGAAAGCTATCTCAAATTGTTTGATACTACAAATTTGATCTGATGATTAGGTCTCTGCTGATCCATTTCAATGATAGAAGCAGATGTGGCATGATTTTTTTGAAATCAATTGAGTTTTAAATAATATGGCTATATCAGGCCCAGTTCAAGTAGTTTCACATCGATGATACCTTGTATACCCTTTGAATTCCTATTCTCCTTCTGACGAGTGGTGTTGAGGTTACGGATACGCAATCTTGAGTGTTCAAGAAGAAGCTGGACAGAGTAAACAGGAATGGAATAGATAGATCAGGTATGAAGAATTAAATGGATGATCATGGGATTGATCCCAAATAAGGGCGAACACGAAATTATTGCGACACCGAAAATGTCATGCCAATTTTCTTATAATGTTTAGAATCAAACCAAAATTTTAGGGTAGTTTTATACATATATTAACTTCAAAAATCAAAAGAAAAGTTAATCGATGGAGCCTTGAGTGTAAAATTGAACGCATTTTCGCTTGATGCCCTCCATCAAAGTCTTTACAGTGTCATCCGGTACCAGTTTCTCCGTTTTTTTCCATTTTCTTAACATGTCCTTCTCGTCTTTGACTGTCTTCTTGCTCTTCCGAAGTTCCCGCTTCATTATTGCCCAGTACTGCTCCACCGGGCGCAGCTCCGGACAGTTTGGCGCGTTCATGTCCTTTGGAACAAAATGGACAGAATTGGCCTCATACCATTCCAAGACACTTTTAGAATAGTGGCATGTTGCCAAATCTGGCCAAAATAGCGGAGCTTCGTCGTGCTTCTGCAAGAACGGCAAAAGGCGCTTCTCAAGGCACTCAGATTTGTAGATCTTGCCATTTACTGTGCCCTTTGTCACGAAAGGCTCACTCCTCAGTCCGCAAGAGTAGATATTTGGAGGCGAACTTCGACATTTTCTTCTTCTTAAATTTGTCGTCCACATCGAACTTGCTCTTGCCGGTGAAAAACTCCAACCCCGGAATTTGCTTGAAATCGGTTTTTATATACGTTTCGTCGTCCATCACACAGCAGCCATATTTTGTCTGCATCTTCTCGTAGAGCTTCCGTGCCCGAGTTTTAGCCGTCGATTGTTGCCGCTCATCGCGGTTTGGGAATTTCTGTACCTTGTATGTATGTAGTCCAGCTCTCTTCTTTGCATTCTGGACGTAGCTCTGCGACATGCCGATCTTTTTAGCCAAATCACGGCTTGAGACGTTGGGATTTGCTTTAATCATCCGCTTCACCTTTCCCTCCGTCTTTTTGTTCTGCGGTCCCGGTTTTCTTCCAGCTCCTTTGCCGTGGTCCAACATCAACCGCTCCTGGAACCGCTTCAACACTCTGGAGACTGCCGGTGCGACAGGTCAGGAAATTCCAGGTGTTTAGAAAGAATTTGTTCTCTCGACCCGCGTTGGTTCATCTCCATTTTCGTTGAATCGAAAAACACGACTTCGCATGTAGACAACACATATCAATGATAAAGTGAGCGAAATTTGGTAGGTTTTTACCCAATGGTAAAAAAGTTATGCCCTGTTGAATGTGTCGCAATAATTTCGTGTTCGCCCTTTATACTATTTCGCATTAGGTGCGCAATTAAATTTTTGCTGTTTTTCAATAGACGACACAATTAACAGGTGTTCAATAAAAAATGAGAATGATTTCAATACCTTTCTGTAAAAAAAAGTACAGAGCGTATTTTTTCTCTCACCAAGAGAATTGCTGTCTGGGCTTCCTAGAAACGGGTTGCTGGTTTTTTTTCTCGCTTGGGTGCTGTCAGTTCGATCAAAGATGGCGTCAAAACAACAAGCACTCCGCGAGCGTGATGTACGGTTTTTTGAAACGCGTGAAAGTAAAGGAAAAAGGTTTACAGTAGACTACTTTAGGGGCGTAAATGCGCCGGTGAACACTGTTAACCGGATCCTGGCATCCCGGTAGTGGCCGTCCGAGGAAATTCATGACGAAAAAGAAGAAGGAATCTTTGAAAATGCTGTTCGACAACAAGGAAGATATGAGTTTGCGTGACGCTGGTCGAAAATTTCGCTGCTCCCATTCCTAAATCCACAGAACCCTCAAGCAGGAGGGCATCGTCCGTCGGAAGAAGACTAGGTCCCCAGAGTACACGGACGAGCAGATAGCGACCGTGAAATCTCAGTGTCGATGGATTACGAAGAATTATCGTAGGACGTCATTCGTGCTGGACGACGAGAGTTATTCTCCACTGTCAAAGTCCGACATTCCTGGGAATGATCGGTACTATACCAGCGACAAGGCGTCCACACCCCCTGGGTGAATCAGAAGTTGTACGAAAAGAAATGCCTGGAGAAGACTCTGGTTCCGTTCTTAGAGGAGCATCATTCTGATGGATAGTACGTCTTCTGGCCGGACAAGGCGTCTTCCCATTACGCCAAGAAGTTTTTGGCGTACCTCGAGGAAAAACAAATACCGTACGTATCCAATGAACGTTACCCGACCAACTTGCCCCAGTGCCGTCCGATCGAGGATTTTTTCCGGCTCCCTCTGTGCCCTGGGGTACAAGAATAATTGGCGGGCCACGGACACCAAGCAGCTGACCACGAGGATCCGGAATTGCATCCAGGAGATGGATGTCAGTGCCGTCCAGTGCTCTTGTGAGAATATTTCCATCAAGTTGTGCTGTACGGCTGAGCACGGCCCCTTTGCCAACCTTCACTGAATTTTTTTTTTGAAGAACAACCATTATGTTTGATATAAAAAAAAACTGAATTGTTAAAAAATTTTTTTTTACTATATCACTGAAGGAATTCTCCTTTTTATTGAACACCCGTCAGTGTGCTGTTCGATTATTAAGTGTTCCGTTCGATTGCTTATGGTTGCGCTGGTCAACAGTTTTGCTTATAAAGGGTCATCCATTAGCGACTTGACACTGTTGTGTCTACGTTTTTTTTTGTATAACCCTCTACAGCCCAAGCCCGCCTTTAGACGGGCTTCGCGGATTCTCTTTTCACATTATTCAGACATTATTTTCAATGTTCACCCCCACTAGAACGTCTTTAGAATATTTTCATCTATCACACATACACATTGTTTTTATGCTGGCAACTTTCTGCTAGGAGTATTTTATGTTGAAAGTCAGAAATTCAAGGTAAAAGTGGAGTAGGTTTTTTT
The DNA here is from genome assembly GCF_029784135.1 of Toxorhynchites rutilus septentrionalis. Taxonomy (NCBI): domain Eukaryota; kingdom Metazoa; phylum Arthropoda; class Insecta; order Diptera; family Culicidae; genus Toxorhynchites; species Toxorhynchites rutilus. The sequence continues at coordinate 47,707,707 of NC_073745.1, forward strand.
TAGATAAATAAAAAATTGGGCGGTAGAGGGATAATAGTGACTTTGAGCACTTTTGGCTGATTCATCACTTAGTGTGTCTTCGTGTGAACCCTTAAAACATTTTAATGATCTGTTAAATAAGCTCAGAGACAACATCCAATGCGAAATTCGATCCAACGGATCAATCGCTGTAAACGGGCCCGTGGTGGTCATATGACCGAAATCGAATTTTATTCTTAAAATGTAATGGCACGTTTACATTAGGGAGATCTATAGCTGGAGATGGATTCATTGACTCGAAAAAATACAGGTGAGAATATATATGATACACTTCTTCGAGGTATATATAACTACTATGAATAGAATAAATTCATGCATATGTAAACGCTGGTGAAAAATCACTAAAGTTGGATTCGTGCTGGTGTAAACGATTGATGCGATTTCTATAATACTCATCATATTTCTTCACATGAATATATCACTAGTCTAAACCCACCGTAAGAGTTGAACTACAACCATAATAAATTTGAACTCAATATCTCAGAAACCTGCGTTTTATTAAAAAAAAAAAAGGTGACAACTCATTAAAAACAACTTGTTTCGAGGATAGTCTCGAAGTACGAACGCTTTACCAACTACACCCAAACTAGCGTTGGCAGAAAACATGTCATCTCTGGCAGAAATGATGCCATTTAGTGTGCTGTTGAGTCAAATGCGCTAATAATGAGCTATTTTGAAAGCTTGAAAATGGTTTGTATGTGTGCGTGCAGACATCTCTTTCTGTTTTCTTTTCTCATTTCATTTGGGATTGTGCCAAAAAAAAAGTCCATACGACGTCAATGGAGATCGAACCTAGGCCGGCTGGAATGCAAAGCTAATTTACACGACCACGTTATCCACATGGCTAATGATGCCTAAGAAGTTTTTCAGCAAATACGTGATAATGTTACACCTGATTATAAAATGAAGTTGGGAAGTGTTTTCTAAGAGTAAAAAAGAAGCACATGAAGGAGAACAATATCTATCTGGGCCGTGTATGTGGCAAAGCATGCGGAAAGCTTACTTGTCTTTTGTTTCGCTCACTCGTATTAATCTTATATTGCTGTGCCATGTATATTATACAAATGCTTACCAGTATTTCTGAGTCATGACATTTTCTGTTATGTTATGTCTCATTTATTGTCATAAATTGGGATGACAACTCATGAGCTAAAATCAATTTTGGGTGTACTAGTAATATGGAGTGCTCCCGTGGCCGAGTGGTTAGCGTCATAACTAACATGCCGGGTGTTCGGGTTCGATTCCCGTTCTGGTCGGGGGAATTTTTCGTCAAAGAAATTTCCTCCGACTTGCACTGTGATTACGCGTATTCTAGAGCTTGCCACTCAGAATGCATTCAAGGCGTGTTATTTGGCATAGAAATCTCAACTAAGTACTAATAAAAATGACGCAAGTGATACTACGTTGAGACGGCGAAGTTCCTCTAGGAACGTTAGTGCCATTGAAGAAGAAGAAGAAGTAATATGGGAAAACGTTAGCTACCAGCTATCAGTTGATGAAACTCAATTGAAATACTTTTAGATTCTCACAACTAATAAAAACACACTAACGTGTTGTGTGCGATGATCATGTTTGTAAATCATATTTCAAAAACTGTGTTGTTTTATGTAGTTGAAGTCCGAAAACTGCGAGTTGGCGCAAACAGGTGAGTTTCCTTTTTCATAGTTAAAGTCGCAAGTAGTGTTTCCTTTTCAGTGGGGAAACAATTGTATTGAACTGGTGATGATACTCTCCCCCCTTGTGGAAGGTTTATCATTAGACGTTGGCTCATTGTTTTTCTGGTACATGGACACAGTCGCTTCTTGAGCCGAGTATTTGGGAGGAAACTATTGGATCTTGGAAGCTGGGAAGATTCAATCGCGCTGCTTGGTCTCCTCTACGGAAGTGGCGCATAAGCCAGCCATCTACGCATAAAGCACCTGATGCAATTGGAACTCTTTGAATACTATAATGACAACACAAATCATCTTTGATATAAAGATGAGACTTCTCATCGTAACTCCTATTTTGGACCCTGATAAAACAGCAGCTAAACTATTTCATTCAAACATTACGAATATCGAGAAAGGAACAATTCCTTACCAGAGTGATGGCATAATCAAGATATATGAACGTATACGGAAACTGAAATCCCGGTCCTAAGCCATGTGTACGCTTTACCATGCAACAATCGTATCAATGAAGCTTGAGTTATTTATTATCAGGTGGTCGGTTCTGGAAATTTTTTGACAGCAGTTTGTTTTGAAATGTGTCCTCTTTTAGTGCTGAAAAGCTCGTCACGATACATTTTGTTTCAAAGATGATATACTTGAAGGAAGGCGGGAAACAATAATTAGTTTTGAACACCCATTTCGTAAATCCGACGTGGTCAATCGCGAAGTCGTTGAAAGGCATGCTGTCAATCGGGAGAAACAGAGCGTAATGTAATGGAACTAAGGAACTAAGGATCGGAAGCTACATTTGAAGGTGTTTAGAACGATTAGGATAGACGCTGGGCTCTCGGGTTATGATACCGCCGAGAAATTCAATACCAGCCAATGCGCCGTTAGAAGGATTCGTCTACGAGAAGAATTTCGGTCTAGTAAGCAACCAGACACTGAAGCAGATTCTAGTGTTCAAAAACGTACCCGTAAGTTGTACAATGAGATTCTTACGAAGTACGAAGGATGCACCCTCATGGACGACGAAACGTACGTGAAGATTAGTTATGGGCAGCTTCTCGGTCAAAAGTTCCATAAAGTCACTGGTCGAGGTAATATCCATAGCAAGTTCACATTTGTTTTACGAATAAATTCGTAAGAAAACTTATCACCTGGCAAGGTATTTACAGCTGTGGACAAAAAAAAAGTTTTTGTGACAAACAAGACTAAGAATTCTGAAATGTACAAGCAGGAGTGCCTGGAAAACCTGTAAAATTTTAGCCTGAATTGGCAAGCTGCCACTACAGCGAATAAGTACTGTAGTGATATCCAGACGACGGATAGGATTTTTTCGAAGAGGACATCAATCCACCTAACAGTCCTCAATTCCGCCCTATCAAGAGCTATGAAGCAATTGGTAAACAGAAGCTGAAGAAGAGTGAGATCAGAAGTTGAGTGACTCGGAATGCGGCAGAGATGAAGAAATGGTTGAACAAAATAATCACTCAGGTTAGCCAACAGCGTCCAAAATATGATTGGAGGTATTCTAATGAAAGTTTGAGATTTCATCAAAATCAAATCGGAATAATTTTGGTAGCTATTCAAATTATTTAAAGTGCAATTGATAACCTTAATTTTGAGTACTCAACATTTTAAATTCATTAACATGATTCCGAGAAGCATCAGTTTTTTTGCGTCCAGATATTAAATGACTCAAATTTTGAAGGCTTCAATTAAAAAACAGTATCGCTGTTAATTTTACTGCAGCGGTCCTAGTGGTCAGTTCCAGAATGTTTTGACAGAAGATTCTTCGCAATCATACCTTATTCCAGTGGCGAAAGTTCTGTTACGCTTCATTCAGTTTGAAGTTGTTGCAAGTGAAAACCTAAATAGAAACAATGAATTTTGACACATCGTCACATCGGAAAACTAGGAGACCGTTGAATTTAACCAAATTTATAGCCTGCCATTTATAGTTTGCAGTAAGGTTTTCGTGAAGAGAATGTATTTTTTCCATCAACGAAGCACAACAACGAAGCACAAGGACTATAGTCAGCTGTGGATAGTTGCCGGGGGACACTTCAATGGTATCGTAACAACGGATCGGATTCTGTCGGACTTCAACCAACCCTATTACTCCCAATTTTGCATTTTGCAATACTGAGTTTTTTTTAGGTAAATGCGAAATAGAAACAAACTTTTACACAAGTATCCCTCAATAGAACCGATATCTTGCCTTTAGATTGAACTGAACCGTTAAGTTTTATCATCATTTTGTTTTATCAATTTGAATTAAAACACAAACCAATCAGCGCACAATCGCAGAGAACAGTTTAAATACTAAAGAGAGAGGATATGAAAGGTATTTGGGAACAGGCTAAGCTAACATCAGAGTGACATCCTCCGAGGTCACCGAATTGTCAGTCCACAGAAACGAACTGTTAGTATGAATCTGAATGCAGGTAATATGAGTGTTACCCTCAAGCGCTTGGACACATTGAAACATAATAAACTTTTGAACTAAACGTTAAAAATTTAACTCCCGGTATTGACAGAAAAAAAATAGAGTTGCATTATCAAGAAAAACCAAACCTGAAGAAAATAATGCTCAAGACATGAATTATTTTAGCTATGCATATTTTTTTAGGCTTCTGTATAATTTTGTGATTCTGTAAAAATAGCTGTAATGGCAACAATGTCTTACCTCAGACCTCCTCTTCAGAACGTTACAATTTACACTCACTAGTTAATGTGTGAATCTTGTTGTTTTTAGAATCATTTTTTGCTGAAGCTAATCGAATCGATTATTTCTAACAATACAAACCAATTGGAACAACAATGCTGATAAACTAATTCAACTATGGAAATCCCGACAAACACGCGAGTGCCACTACTCAATTCTAGTTCCGAACCGTAGACTTTCCTGCTAGCTTCGAACGCATTTCATTTATGTCCTCACACAGCTTCCTGTTCGTCGTCAGCTGTGCTGTACCTGTGCTATACCGTCACCTCTTGTATTTGAACACGCTTTTTTAGCGTCGAACTACTACCGGGGCCCGCGTTCCCGCGTTCCATCCCCGCCGATTGAGCCGAATTGGCCATCGGTCCGGCGAGATTCCCACTGCTGCCCGTCTCCCGGTTATGCGAGTGGTGGTGATGATGATTGCCACTACCAGTATTACCTATGCTAACACTACCGATAAAATTGCTACTACTATAGGAGCTGCCGGGACAGCCACCCGCTCCACCTCCGCCGCCGCCGCCACCGCCGGTATGCTTTGGATTCGTTGAACTCACCAAGTCTACCGTGATGACGTTGCTGTTGCCACCGCCGCCGCTACTATTTCCGCCCAGATGCTGATGGTTATGGTGATGGTGGTGATGATTGTTGCTACTATTTACAAGAATGGAAGTTAGTGGAGGTCCTGTCTGGGAGGCCACCGCTGAGGTTGACGAAGAAGGCGATCCGGGGTTCGCCGCCTGGGATGCTGGAGATGACGGAGAAACGTTGCTCGAGGATCGGATTGGTGGCAGTGGGGCACTCTTCGAAGCCCGCGGTAGCGTTTGATGATGATGGTGCAGTTTTTCCGCCACTCCGGACCCCGGATGGTGATGGTGGCACGGCGGTTGCTCGCCGGATGCTATTGTCAGCACCGTATGCTGCTGAGACATGGCTGCCGTGGATGAGAGATTCTGGCGGAAATAAAGAAGAAAACGATGTGTGTTTATTGAGAAATCGTGACGCGAGCAGATATTTGTTGGTTCATATTTCAATGTGTGTTTATCAAGAAATCACGTATCGACTGCTGGATTCATGTTTGCAAACAGCAATTGCCGTCGATAAAACAACTCACTTTTCTCGCCCAACTTAACACGTCACGCCACGGTGACAATCCGACCGTAACAGCTAAACACTCCCTGGTAAAGCGTTTTCCAGTCGAGGTATGGGACGGTTAAGAGAATTAATTGAGCATTAAAGTGGCTGTCATCTCAATCGCATCGTCCATTCATCGAAAATATATGCACATGTAATTAATGGCTGAATTATCAATGAAGCTGACATTATAACGCCGTCAGTACCGTGCAGCGGCATCTGTTTCGATTGAAGGGAACCGGAGGCATGTTCCGAGTGGAGTGGAATGCTCTTGAAACGATTATGATAATGACGTTAACTTCCGTGATCGGTCTTTCCCGGCCAATTGCATCACAATTTCAATCGCTGCCGACCGTGTGGCTGTCATCAATTTAATCAAACGTGAGAGCTTGTTTGTTAAACTTCATTCGAATCTACGATGTTTTCAACATCAGTAATCACAGTAATCAAAATGTTGAGCCGCGTATGAAAATGCTCTTGCAATGAATCATACAATTTCAAATCGTGGGAAAAACCGAATGCAAGTATGAACCAATCTTTCAATGCATAAAATAGATATCTGCCGGAACGAGAGTCGGTTTGGTTTGCTCCGCATTCTTTCATTCTATTCATTAGCCACGTTCCACAAAAAAAAAGCGAAAACACGGACTTCACGTATCATGTGGGTGGAATGGCAGAAGGCACAGCCTATCCTATGCTTGTGCGTTTGCTGCTGAGCAAACTTTTTGCTTTGTAGGTAAACACCCAAGGAAAATACATTTTTGATGGTTACCACCGAAACGGCTTCGGCTAACAAAATTTATGCCTCTTCTTTTGGAGCAAAAAAAATGCTGCGATTTTTTTCCGTAGTTGCTGTATATGGGCAGGCTGTTTCTTCCTGTGAATGCGGTCTCCTAGACGGATGCTCGGGCAGCTATGGATGGAATTGCCAGGTTGGTTGGAATTGAGGGAACGGTAAATACCAATTACCATTTTTTTTATTTCCACTCTGCTTTGAAAATTTATCTCAAAATGTGTGGAATGGTGGAATGATGATGGCGAAACGTTTTGGGCACGAAAAAATGTGATAACGAATGATAACGAATTTTTATTTTTTTTCTCAAATTAGTCATGAAAGCGGGAGATGGTTTGTCAAGATATGCGGATGTAGATGAGCTGGATCAGAAGCATAATTGGCTCGTGGTTTGACTTGGGATGACCTTCGTTATGGTTGAACCTGTAAATACAGTAGAATCCCGATTATACGCGAATTGAATTCCATAGTAAATCTGTAGGCATTCCCGTATGTTGTCACAGAGTGAGTGGTAGGCTCTTGCTCTTTTGTTGTGGTCATTGCTTTCACATAATCACGACTTTACAAATGAATAATTTTATGATTTCTGTATTGGTCAAACATAGCCAATCATAGGTCAAACAAAACTCATTTTGAGTCCTTCATGGCGTTATCCACGATTTTAGATATTCGCGGTGACCCTGCCCGACAATACCGCTGATAATCGGAGTTCTACTGTATCTGAATATTGTACCAAAGTGTTTCTGGTGATAGCAGTAAATTATCTTTTTAGAGGTTTCGATGGTTTAGAAATTCAAATAATCAATAAGAATACAATACGTTTTTCTCAGAATTTGGGGGACCGATCCAGATGAAATTGGCGTGTAGGAAAGTAAAAAATGAATTTTTTAAATCGTTACGTAGCGGTTTTTCTAAATTCAAAAAAATACTAAAATGGCGGCCATTCGATTAAAACAATGGCTGCTTTTTCCAACAAAAGTAACTATAGAAAATTAAACATTAAAAAATTAATAACTTTTAAGTTTTTCACTTCCAAAATGTTATTAAAATCCACTAATTTAGTTGTTTCACTGCTATACCCTCATCTTTCAAATGACAGTATCAATATCGTCTTCCGTAGCATACTTTTTAATGTAGAGCCAATTTGAGGCAACAGAGTCCGAAACAAAAATAAAGTTCTATAACTCTGTCATTGTTGACATTCGAACATATGCGTAGGAGGATTTTTTTTTCATCAAATATGATCGTCTATCACCTCCTGAGTCAATCTGGCTAAATTTAAAATCAATTTCCTCTCATATTTTCAAAAATCGAAAAATAAATGCAAAAAAAAACAAATAATTTTTTTTTTTTGACTCGATTATATACAGTGAAAAGAAATCAAAAACTGTATATAATCGAGTCCGCGCTGTATTGGCATCCAAAAAATAGAAAATACATTGTCGAATATACCCTAACCTATCACCAAAATAAACTCTAAAGTACAGTCCCCCTTAAGATGAGACTTCTACACGTATCAAGAAATCCACAATAGCAGTTTATAGTTAAAAAGTTTTATAGTTTTCAGCTCTGTGCTTATAACAGTCATCCTGAATAGGAGCAGTTGCTACATACCGTTCTGAATCATATTTCGGATACTTTGTTCTAATATCTTGAAATGCTTAATGCACTGATGATATAACTAACAAATTAATATCACAATTGCTTTTTTGGAGTAATCCCTTGATTTCTCTATCATTTCACATGAGAACTACATTTAAATTATAACATAATCGGCAGAAATCTTACAACACTACTCATTATCGTTTGTGTTGACTATAAAATATAATCAAGTGTAATGTAATTTTCGTCCAAAAAATTACAAAATACAGTGTCCGAAATTTGAATTCAATCTGTCCAAAATTTGATTTAGTGTTCAATGTTAGTGTTAGTGTTAGTTTTCAATCAAATAGGTACCAACGTAGAAAGCTTAAAAGCATATTGAACTAATTTATTTAAAATATCAACCGAATAATACCTGTGCATAGAGTTTAGATCTGTTTTCTGCATCATATGTCTTAAGCGTCCGAAATATGATTCAGAACGGTAATCCAATTCTAATATTTCCAGTCGTAAACTGAAACATTTTTCTACCTAAGTTTTAGTGGTTTTCGTGAAATTTGTATTTCATTCGCCACACGAATGAAATACAAATTTCTGCATACCTCGAAAACCAATCAAAGAGATGAAGCCAAATTTGGCATGTGAAGGTTTTAGGGGGCAAGAAACGTTTCCATGATGAGTAGACACTCCCTCTCTCTAAGGGGGGCTGCCATACAAATCAAGCATAAATTTCTGCATAACTGAGGAACTAATCAAGAAAATGGAATCAAACTTGGCATATGGAGGCTCTAGGGATCGATGAACGATTTTATGGTGGTTTGACACTCCACTTTGAGGGGAGGATGCCATACAAATGAAACACAAATGTCTGCATAACTCGAGAATTAATCAAGCAAATCGAGCCAAATTTGACACGTGGAGGTTTCTATGATGAATCAACACTTCTCCCCTCTCTCTAAGGGAAAGAGGGACTACCATACAGATGAAGTATAAGTTTTTGCATAACTCAAGAACTAATCAAGCAAATTGAACCAATTTCGGTATATGGAAGCTGTAGGGGGCAATACACTTTTCTATGTTGGTTTGACACTCCTCTCCCCTCCCTAAGGGGGGCTGCATTACTCGAGAATCAATGACGCAAACGAAACCAAATTTGTGATGTGGGGTTTTTTGAGTACGAGAAATGTTTCTATGATGGTATGACACCCCTCCGTCCTCTGGAGTGGAGGAGGTTTCCAAAAAATTAAAGCACATATTTCAATCAAACATATTCCAACCAAACATGACAATTGAAATTTTTCGGAAAACTTTCTTCAGATGGGAAAATTTGCTACAATTTCATAGTGACAAGCGTTGTTAGTCCATTTGATGTTTGCGCTAACGAAATTGATCTTTGTTCTAAAGTGGAAATTGATTTTTAAGTGATAAAACTCACTCCTATAGTTTCTTCATCTATATAAATAAAAATGGATCGCCGTATGTGTTGATAAGAGCAAAACTCGAGGAAGGAATGGTCCGATTTAGGGCTGTCGTTATTCTATCATATTTTCTGTATCAAACATTTATTCCATGTAACGGAGAAACATGTTATTTGCAAGTGGTCGGGAAATCTGGAACGAGAATTGTGTCTGAAAACAGTCCCCTGATCATAATATTATAATGACGAGTTTTGGTAGAAGAATTAGGAATTTTATAGTAAAAGGTAATTTTAAAGGGTAGATTAGAAGATCAATCAATGAACAGTTATGCGATTGGACCCATGAACGTGCGCTTAGTAAGAAAACGCGAATGTGATAACGAAAAATAATTTTTGGGCAGGACGAAGTTTGCCGGGTCAGCTAGTCTATATAAATAAAAATGTAAGGCAAAATCTGTTGGTAAGCGGAAACCCGAAGAAGGGATGTTTCGATTTTAGCCTTCTTTATTTTATTGTATTCGTCTCTTTTCGTTGATCAATATAGTGGAGAAAAAAAAATCGGAAAATTTTCGGAAAACTCTGAACGAAGGTCGGAAAATTCGGTAAAATGAATTCCCACATGTTCGAAAATTACATCATAACGGGTGTTAAATAAAAAATGAGAATTTTTCAATACCTTTCAGTAACTCAAATAAAGAGCGTAAACTTTTCTTTCTCCAAGAAAATGGCTCTTTGGGCTCCCTAGAAACAGTAGACGTGTTTGGTTTTGCTAGTTTGAATTTAGTCAAAGCAAAAATGGCGTCGAAACAGCACGTGCTCCGCGAACGCATTGTACGGTTCTACGAAACGCATTTCCAGCAAGGAAAAAAGTTCATGGTGGCACATTTTAAGGAAGAAAATGTACCTGTCAGTACGGTATATCGTATCCTGGGTTCCCTGAACGTAGAGCGGAAGGTCGGAAGTGGTCGTCCGGTGACGATAATGACGAAGCAGAGGAAGACATCGTTAAAGAAGCTGTTTGACAACAAGGACGCAACCAGCCTGCGTGACGCCGGTCGGAAATATGGCTGCTCCCACGTATTGATCCATCGGACCCTCAAGATGGAAGGAATCGTCTGCAGGAAGAAGACGAGGTCGCCGGAATACACGGAGGAACAGATTGAGACAGTTAAATCACAGTGTCGGTGGATGACCAAAAAATACCGCGGGACGTCTTTCGTTCTGGACGACGAAAGCTATTTTCCGCTGTCCAAAACGCATATTCCAGGAAATGATAATTATTACTCCAGTGACAAGTCATCCACACCGCCTGTAGTGAAATACAAGTTCAAGCACAAGTTTGAAAAAAAGGTTATGTTTTACATCGCCATTACCGACCGGGGCATTTCAAAGCCTTGGTTTAAGCCGAGCGGTCTGGCAATCAACCAACAAATCTATCGAGAAGAGTGCCTCGATAAAATCCTGCTGCCGTTCCTGAACGAGCATCACGCGGATGGGAAGTACGTCTTCTGGCCGGACAAGGCGTCTTCCCATTACGCCAAGAAGACGTTGGCGTATCTTGAGGAGAAAAAGATACCGTTCGTGCCGAAAGATCGTAACCCAACAAACTTGCCCCAGTGCCGCCCAATAGAGGATTTCTTTGGCTCACTCAGTGCCCTAGTGTAAAAAAAGTCACAGGAGGGTTGTGTCCGAGACACGACCGCATAATTGACGTAGGATTCCGTTAGGTTATCTGTTGATTTTGAATAATTACATCGTTAAACTCTTTGATAATGATTAGGTAGACCTGAAAAGGAACGTTTTGTTTGGTTGTTGGGTATTGTTTGTCCATTCCACCAGTGTTTAACGGGTGATGATGACAGAAGGATGATTAACAGTCGTTGGATGGTGCGTATCAGATAAAGGATACCGAAGTGGAACGAGATATGATGAGAACCGCCCTCTATGATCCTAGACGAGATGCCTCTTGTGATATGTATTGATGAAATAAAGAAAAAAATTCACCAATGTGATATAAGATAATTATCAATACCGAACACAATTATCAATTTTTCTTATCAGTAAAAACATGTTACTTTAATATAGGGAAAATATATTTGAAATGGGAAAGGTAATTTTCTTTTATAATTTTTACTTTCTGATTGTGTATTCAACCCAATGCGAATTTTAATTGGACTAACAATACCTAATACTATATGTACTATATGTAGTGATACTCTATGTTGTACGGGAAACGGTTAACACAACGGCTACCGTATACAATTTTACACCTACCCTTGTGCTGAATTTTTCACAATACACAATCGGACATTGATATGGAGTTTCACGAAGCAACCAACATTAAAGTTTCAAATTTAAATTTTATTTGCTACAATTATTCGTATCACTCTTCTTACTTGCAATATAAAAATGACCCCGACTTCGCCGATTTCCATCACAGCTTGGTTTTGATGTCTCTGTTTGGGAACACATCTCGGCGGGAGCAAAAGCTCCCCCTACTTTCATGTATTTGCAATGCCGATTTCCCCTAGGCAGCTTGTTTTTGATGTCTCTGTTAGGGAACCGCCGCATGTGTCGTCAATTTCGACCAATCAGAAGTGGGTATTTCCGTTAGGATAGGGGTTGAGATTTTTCAATTGTTTGATAGTTAGTTTAATGATATATATTATTTTATTCAATATAAAAAATTGTTATGTAGTGCCGAAATCGATTGACGCAAAAATTTCATCAATCCATCATCAAATGACTGAGCAATAAGCGTTTGAAATTGGACAATTTTCGCGATGTGCTCGATTCTCGATTTTCAATTTGTACCCCAATATGTTCCCGAAAGACGTAATCCTACGTCAAAAAACAATTGGACACGAAGCAACTGACTACAAGAATCCGGAATTGTATCCGGAAAATGGACGTAAGTGCCGTACAACGTTCTTGTGAGAGCATCGCGACAAAGTTGCGTCGAACAGCAGACCACGGCCCTTACTCAAACATTCACTGACATTTTTTTTGAAGAAAATACATAATGTTATTAATAAAAAATACTGAAATCGATGAAAAAACAAAAAAAATATGTGTATTTTATATGTGATTGAAAAAATTCTCATTTTTTATTTAACACCTGTTAATAAGCGTTGTTCGTTTTCACCCAAGCGGGTTTGTGAATGTCGCGTGTGATCCGTGCTGTGGAAAAGCGGAATACCAGTGCCACAATCAGCGGAGAACAAAGGCTGCTACAGCGGACGCTGTGACCTTTTGCTGGTGTCGGATTATCGGCATTGTTTTTCTGGCATTGCCGTATTATCACCGAGGTATACCGATTCATCGCATTATTGGCCGATACACCATCTCGTCTGTATCAACGTGGTCTGCCGTTCGATTTGGTGCAACGAGGTACATATAAAATAAATATAAATATAAGATTAGAAAATTAGTTAGAACATTGATTATAATGGAGAATGATGAGGGATCTCCAGAAATGGAGACCTCCGACTCTGAAACCAATTCAAAAAAAGTAAATGGGAAAAAACATAAACGAGTCCCTCCTACAGAATGTAGTTCGTCTGGGGACGAATCTGCTCATCCTACCAAGCCCCCCTCGAAAAAAATTGCCTCCTCCCTCCTCCCTGAACTCCCCAAAACTCCCACTCCTCCTCTCCCACCATCGATTTCATTTCCTTCTTCTGATATTTCCGAGCCAGTTCCAACCTCGTCCTCGTCTTCCTCTTCTGTTGTATCCTCTCCCCGTGTCAAGGTTTATCCAGAAGATGCACCTGGAACTGGTCCCTGGGTTGTTTTCTTCCGGCCCAAACCAAACGGAAAAGCACTGAATGTTATTCAGATCACGAAAGATCTGACAAGATACTACTCCTCCGTGATCGAAATTTTAAAAGTTAGACCGAACAAACTGCGTGTTATCGTGAGTGACCGGAAACATGCAAACGGTATTGTGATCGACCAGAGGTTCACCCTAGAGTATCGTGTCTACGTGCCGTCCCATGACGTAGAAATCTCGGGGGTGGTAACTGAAACGGGTCTGACGTGTAAAATGATAAAAGAAGGATTTGGAAAATTTAAAAAACTCCCTTTGGTGAGTGTTAAAATCTTGGACTGCCGCCAACTAGGGAAAGTCTCCCAAGAAGGGGGAGAAACTAAATTCACGCCGTCCGACTCGTTTCGAGTAACTTTTGCTGGTTCCGCCCTCCCTGACTACGTCATGGTGGATAAATTGAGGCTGCCTATGCGACTCTTCGTGCCAAAGCCCATGACTTGCCAAAAATGCAAGTCTGTTGGCCACACTTCAGCTTATTGTGCCAACAAGGAGCGCTGTGCCACTTGCGGAGAGCAACATGTGGGCGAATCCTGCAGTGCGACTGAGCATAAGTGTCCATATTGCGGAGGAGCTCCACATGTACTCTCAGCTTGTGAAACTTACAAGAGTCGCTGGGAGAAACAGAAGCGCTCTTTAAAGGAACGCTCGAAACGCACATTTGCGGAAATTTTAAAGGGCGCTTCTCCACTGGCCCAGCAGCAACAACAACCAATCTACACACACAATGTTTTCTCTACGTTGCCAGTTGATGAAATGGAAGCGGACACAGCTAGCGGGGGCACACCGTTTATTTTCAAAGGGAATCCCCGGCGCAAAAATGTGACCACTCCCAAAATTCAAGAACAAGTCCCCCCGGTGATACCCCCTGTTAGCTTGCCTAAAAAATCGAGTGCAGCGGACAAGCAAAATCAGGTTCCTCCTGGCTTCCGTGGGAATAGTTCATCTTTGAACAACCCAGCACTCGAGGGGACATCAAAAACCCCAACTGTCCCTGTTATTCCGTCCAGTTCAACTTCCCAATCGGGATTTATAAAGTTGTCTGACCTTGTGGATCAAATCTTCACGTGTTTTAATGTTTCCGACTCCATCAGAACCATTGTTATCTCAATGCTTCCAGTATTAAAGACAATTTTGCAACAATTGATGCAAACATGGCCCCTCCTTGCAATGATTATCTCTCTTGATGTCTAATTCAAATAGAGAGGTCGGAGATATCACTGTTTTACAGTGGAATTGTCGTAGTCTTATCCCTAAATTGGATACATTCAAATTTTTAATTCATAACTCCAATTGTGATGTTTTTGCTCTGTCCGAAACTTGGCTTTCTTCGCGAGATGATCTCTCTTTCCACGATTTCAATATTGTTCGCTTGGACCGTGATGACAGATACGGAGGGGTGCTATTGGGGATCAATAAGTACCACTCATTTTTTCGAATTGACCTTCCACCTATTGGAGGGATCGAAGCTGTTGCTTGTCATGCAAACATCAGAGGCAAAGACCTCTGTATTGTCAGCTTGTATTGGCCTCCGAGAGCTGCGGTTAGCCGCAAGCAACTTGTTGACATGTGCTCACTCCTTCCTGAGCCACGATTGATCTTGGGAGACTTCAACTCTCACGGAACTGCCTGGGGGGAACAGTACGACGACAATCGTTCATCGTTGATCTATGACCTTTGTAACAGCTTCAATATGACCGTTTTGAATACTGGGGAAACAACACGTGTACCTAAACCTCCTGCTAACCCAAGTGCTCTTGACCTCTCGCTTTGCTCGAATTCACTATCGTTAGATTGCAAGTGGAATGTAATCCAGGACCCCAACGGTAGTGATCACTTGCCAATCAAAATTTCCATCACCATTGGGTCGAATTCTTCTGAATCTATAAACATGGCATATGACCTCACAAGACACATTGACTGGAAAAAATATGCGGACGCGATTGCTCTAGCCATCAATTCCAGAGATGGCTTACCTCCATTGGAGGAGTATAACTTCCTTTCTCGTTTGATCTATGACAGCGCAGTTCGCGCTCAAACGAAACCCATCCCAGGTTCCACTATTCGCCGAAGGCCTCCCAATCTATGGTGGGATAGCCAGTGTTCCAAGCTTTATGTAGAAAAATCGAATGCATTTAAAGCTTTTCGGAAACGTGGAACCCCTGAAAATTTTCAAACGTATTTAGCCCTTGAAGATCAATTTAAAAACTTAATCAAAGGGAAAAAACGTGCTTATTGGCGAAATTTCGTGGGAGGTTTGTCACGAGAAACGTCAATGAAAAAATTATGGAAAGTGGCTCGAAACATGAGAAATCGCTATTCAACGAATGAAAGCGAAGAATATTCACATCGATGGATTTTTAATTTTGCACGGAAGGTTTGTCCTGATTCCGCTCCTGTGCAAAAAATTGTTCGAGATATACCACAAGATAGGTGCGATCTTGATTCCGAGTTTTCGATGGTAGAATTCTCTCTTGCTCTGCTTTCTTGTAACAATTCTGCTCCGGGATCGGATAGAATTAAGTTCAACTTGCTGAAAAACCTCCCTGATGTGGCGAAACATCGCTTGTTGAATTTATTCAATCGGTTTCTGGAGAATAATATTGTTCCAGATGATTGGAGACAAGTACGAGTTATAGCTATTCAAAAACCCGGAAAACCCGCGTCCGACTTCAATTCGTACCGCCCAATAGCAATGCTGTCTTGTATACGGAAATTGTTGGAGAAAATGATCTTGTTTCGCCTTGATCGATGGGTTGAAACGAATGGCCTACTCTCAGATACACAATATGGGTTCCGCAGGGGCAAGGGGACGAATGATTGTCTTGCGTTGCTTTCTTCAGAAATTCAAATGGCTTACGCCGAAAAAAAACAAATGGCTTCAGTATTCTTGGACATAAAGGGGGCTTTCGATTCTGTTTCAATAGAGGTTTTGTCGGACAAATTACACTCTCGGGGTCTGCCGCCTCTATTGAATAATATGTTATATAACTTGCTTTGTGAGAAACATTTGAACTTTTCTCACGGAGATTCGGCAGTAAGTCGGGTCTCTTACATGGGCCTCCCCCAGGGCTCATGTTTAAGCCCCCTTTTGTACAACTTCTATGTAAGCGACATCGACAATTGCCTTACACAAAATTGCAGCCTAAGACAACTTGCAGATGATGGAGTGGTGTCTGTCGTAGGATCAAACGAATCCGACCTGCAAGGACCCTTACAAGATACTTTGAACAATTTTTCAACCTGGGCCATTGGGCTAGGGATCGAATTCTCCACGGAGAAAACAGAGATGGTGGTTTTTTCTAGGAAGCATAGACCAGCAAAACCAAAGCTTCAACTTTTGGGTAAACCGATCACTCATGCTATGTCATTCAAGTATCTTGGGGTCTGGTTCGACTCCAAATGTACTTGGGGGGCCCATATTAGGTATCTGAGTAAAAAATGCCAGCAAAGAATAAACTTTCTCCGTACAATTACCGGCACCTGGTGGGGAGCCCACCCAGAAGATCTTATAATGTTGTATCGAACAACTATTCTCTCAGTGATGGAGTATGGCAGTTTCTGTTTTCAATCAGCTGCCAAAACACACCTCATTAAACTCGAGCGAATTCAGTATCTTTGTCTCCGTATCGCGTTGGGATGTATGCCCTCAACGCATACCATGAGTCTCGAGGTTTTGGCAGGCCTACTCCCACTAAAAGATCGCTTCAATTTATTATCTCTTCGGTTCTTCATCCGGTGTAAGGTCATGAACCCATTGGTGATCGGAAATTTTGACCAGCTGATCGAGCTAAATTTTCACTCCGGATTCATGAGTTCATATCATGAATTCATCTCCATGCAGGTTGATCCTTCTTCGTATATTCCCAACCGTGTTTGTTTCCTTGACTACATCAATTCCTCTGTGCATTTTGATCTGTCCATGAAGCAAGATATCCATGAATATTCAGATTACCAACGATCGAGGATCGCTCCAACGATCTTCGATGAAAAGTATGGGGGTATCAATTGTGATAATATGTACTTTACTGATGGGTCCACTATAAACGAGTCCACAGGATTTGGAGTGTTCAACGAATTTTTTAGCACCTCACACAGTCTTCAGAATCCTTGCTCAGTGTATATTGCTGAATTGGCAGCAATTCATTGGGCGCTGGACAGCGTCGCCTCACGACCTGTTGAACACTATTACATTGTAACGGATAGTCTTAGCTCTGTCGAAGCTATCCGTTCAGTGAGGCCGGAAAAGCACTCGCCGTACTTCCTTGAGAGAATACGAGAAATTTTGAGTGCTTTATCCAGACGCTGTTATGTCATTACCTTTATCTGGGTCCCTTCACATTGCTCCATTCCGGGTAATGAGAGGGCTGACTCATTAGCAAAGGTAGGTGCAATTGAAGGCGATATTTATCAGCGTCAAATCGCCTTCAATGAATTTTATTCATTAGTCCGCAAAAATACCATCGCTAACTGGCAACGCAAGTGGAATGAAGATGAATTGGGCCGGTGGTTTCACTCGATTATCCCTAAGGTTAGCCTCAAACCGTGGTTCAAAAGTCTAGACTTGAGTCGGGACTTTATTCGCACCTTCTCCCGACTCATGTCCAATCACTGTTCGTTAGACGCGTTACTCTTTCGTTTCAATCTGGCCGGTAGCAATCTCTGCATTTGTGGCCGAGGTTACCACGACATCGAACACGTTGTTTGGGCGTGTGAGGTGTATCTTGTTGCCAGATCGAATTTAGAAAACTCCCTTCGGGCTAGAGGAAGGCAGCCCAATGTGCCGGTGAGAGATGTGTTGGCTCGGTTAGACCTTGATTACATGTCCCATATATATGTTTTCCTTAAAGCTATAGATCTTCGTGTGTGATTGTCCCTACATCCTTATACCCTCCTTTCCTTCCTTTGCGGGTAATTCGTCCCCTTGCTATAAATAGTAGAATAAGTTGAAATGTAAATACACTATAGATATACGAATAGATTTAAGAAATGAGTGTTCATCAACATTGTTACAATTTCCTTATATCCCATCCTTCTCCTAAAAATATGTCACCCTCCTAAACTCGAGTACACCGCGAGTAATCGGTTTTCCACCTTACTAACCATAGATCTAAGAAAATTGTTTATGTATATAGTTTTAAAATTATATTTAAGAATTCGGCTCCTTTAAACTTAAGTAACTGAGCCTGTAAAAATAAACGAATTAATAAAAAAAAAAAAAAAAATAAGCGTTGTTAGTTTATTCGATATTTGTGCTATCGAAATTGATCTTTGTTCGTAAGTGGAAATGGATTTTCAGGCGAAATAACGCATTTCCATATCTTATATCGATAAATAAAAATGGAAGGCCAAATGTGTTGGTAAGCGCAAAAGCCGAGGAAGGAATGGTTCAATTTGAGTCATATATATTTCGTTGTATTCGTCTCTTCCCGTAGATCAATATAGCGGAGAGAAAAATCGGAATTTATAGTAAAAGGAAATTGTAAAGGGTCAAAGGGTAATCAATCAATGAAGAGTTCAGTGATTGGACTCACTAACGTTCACTTAGTAAGAAAACGTGGATGTTTGAAAGTATTCAAATCAAAAAATCTATTTTGGGCGGCGCGAAGTGCGTCGGGTCAGCTAGTACTGTAATAAAAAATCAGTAGCTGTTAAAACTGTTACTTTTACAGTTTTTATATTACAGTGAAAATTGTGATTCGGGCAGCCTTCGGCGCTTGTATCGATGGGGAGCGAGGCAGTGACCGCCTATTTTGGCATTGAATTACCCTACAGTAAACTGTATGTAAAGGAGGTTTAACAATGCAAATGTTTGCGAGGGACATACATAAATAAAAATAACATAAATCGAGTCTGAGAAAAAAAAACTGGATAGCTATTCAAAAACAATGCGATACAATAGGATAATGTTAGACATTTGGCGATTTAATTTCCATTTATAGACGCAGGGCATTCTTTAAGGCGGAATTCGACCTATTCAACATGATACATGCTACAAGGTCAACGTAAATAACAATGCATATGATACTTGCGCGTTTTTTTAAATTTTGTTTCCACCTCAGTCACTACACAGTAATGTGCGATCGCGCACTGCTCCAACATATGTCTTGATGTTATTGTTTTTATAATCAATAATTTTGTTGCTCCATTAATCTGGTGAATTATGATAATCGACAATAAATGACGTAGTTGCCCCAACATTGTCGTGCTACACACACCGCATCGATCCGCAAGCCATTGGATAAGGGTAACATCGTTCAACAATACCAATTATGTCGTAAAATGATACACTCCAATAAGCAAGAAGCATTGACTTGTGGCATGCATCAAATGGAATAGGTGGAATCCCGCCTTTAGGAATAGATTAAACAGGTTTTTCACAGTCCATCTCACCCCCCCAGAGGCAACTGTCCGTTTTACCCCATCAGTATAGTTAACACGTTGACTGCCAAGGCAATCTTCAGAAATGTGGCCAAAAATGGCAATTTAATTTTATCACATTATATTATTAAAAACTCAAATTCTAGTACATAGGTATCATAAAAAAAAAAATTTGTTGCTTTTTTCATAAAAAAAGGTCATACGAATTATCTCGTAGTTGGCTTCTGGAACAGAAATCTCTTCGCGGAAGCCAACTACGAGATAATTCGTGCACAGACACGTTTCTACCTGTCGCTTCTCTAATCTCTGAATCATAGATACGCGTGCATATTTCATCATATTTCATCAGTAGTGCTGCAGAACTTGTCGAGTACATCACATTTACGTTCCTCTTGAGTGTTTTGTTTTATAATTATTGTTGTAATTAAATTATCAAGAACCCAATATGGAAAAGAAAAGATCACTGACTCAAAATGAATTGGAGTATTACGCAAATCTCAGTGATTCAGAATTTGACGAGATGTTTGATGAGGATGATAACGATAGTAGTGATTATGAACCTTCTGATAATTCAAGTGATAGTGAAGATATGGTCGTCTCCGAATGTGAAGTGGATCCTGAACCTGAAGATAATAACGATGATTCTCAAACAACAACATCAAATGCGAATGATGATTTGTGGACAGAAATTCAACAAAATCCTGAAGTATTTATTTTCAAGAAAATATTGGTGTGAAATTGGATACGGCAAATTTTACGGTACATACGCTGGTGGACTTATTTTTTCGGATGAATTTCGTGCATTAAAGGGTGTGTCACATCAAATTGCATCACGGAAAAAACGATGTAGAAATTTAATTTTTAGGAATTATAGCTTCAGCTTTCGCTTATAATCAGATAAGAGTGTATAGATCACGTTGGCCATGCTTCACTGTCAATTTTTCTTAAATTTGGAAAAATGTCGTCGAACGAAAAAGAGCGTCGTGAATTAATCCTGTGCACTCATTTCGAGAATCCGGAGTTGTCACATCGGGACATCGGTAAGATGCTGGGAATCGTCCAATCCACGGTCAGCAGAGTACTAAAACGATACTTCGAGAACCTAATCATCGACCGGAAGGTGAAGAACGGCAAAAATGGATGCTCCGTCAGTGAAAAAGATCACAAGCGCGTAGTTAAGCAATTTAGACGTGATCCGAGAAGTTCGGTCCGGGATGTCGCCAATAAGCTGAATTTGTCAAGTTCATTCGTCCAGCGGACCAAGCAGCGGGAGGGCCTGCGTACATACAAGGTTCAGAAGGCTCCTAACCGCGACGAAAGGCAAAACATGGTGAGGAAGACGCGAGCCCGGAAGCTGTACACCGAAATGCTGACGAAGCCGCATTGCCTGGTAATGTACGACGAAACCTACGTCAAAGCGGACTTTCGTCAGCTGCCGGGCCTGTTGTTCTTCTCCGCAGAGGACAAATTCAGCGTTCCGGAGGAGATTCGCAAGCAGAAACTATCCAAGTTTGCCAAAAAGTACATGGTGTGGCAAGCGATCTGCTCTTGCGGAAAGCGGAGCGCCCCCTTCGTGATGACCGGCACGGTAAACGGGCAGGTTTACCTTAAGGAGTGCCTACAGAAGCGCTTACTACCACTATTGAAGCAGCACGAGGGCCCGACCATCTTCTGGTCGAATCTCGCTTCGTGCCCCTATTCAAAGGACGTGTTGGAGTGGTACGAAGCCAATGGGGTCACCTTCGTGCCAAAGGAAATGAATCCGCCCAACGCGCCGGAGCTTCGCCCAATAGAGAAATATTGGGCGATTATGAAGCAGGCCCTCCGGAAGAACCTAAAAGTTGTCAAATCGGAGGCGGGCTTCAAGAGAAAATGGATTTCTGTTCAAAAAAAACTACAACCTGACGTTGTACAGAACCTTATGGACGGGGTAAAGAGGAAGATGCAAGCATACGGTCTTGGGCTCGAAGTTTGAATAAAAAGGAAATGCCAAAAGTTGTTTAATAGTTTTTATTTTACTGTCTAAAATTTTCAAAAGGATCGGTCTACTGGGCGAATTTCTACAGCGATTTTTCCGTGATGCAATTTGATGTGACACACCCTTTACTGGTGGAACAAACTAATTTATATGCTGCGCAAGAAATGGAAAAACGCAAAGTAATAAAAAAAAACTAACAGGTTATCACAGTGGAAAGACGTCAGTGCTGCAGAGATGAAAGTTTTTATTGGACTATTGTTGCAAATGGGACCTTGCACTTTTCCATCAATCGAACATTACTGGAGCACAAACAAGCTATATAATGTAAACTTTTGGCGCTCACATATGAGTCGAAATCGATTCCAGTTGATACTGCGTTATTTGGTTGATAACTCAATACCATCTGCCGACAGATTATACAAGGTGAGACCGATACTAAATCATTTCAATCATTTTATGCGTGAAAGCTATGTACCAGATAGAAATATTTGTATTGACGAATCCATGATGCTATGGCGAGGAAGATTGCTTTTCCGCCAATATATAAAAAATAAAAAACACAAATATGGTATCAAACTGTATGAACTATGTGAGTCCGACGGTCTTGTCATGAAAATAAAGATTTATAGCGGAAAATGTGAGGAAAATGATAATAAAGTAGGGCACACTGCTGACGTTGTTTTACATTTACTGGAGGACTATCTGGATAAGGGATACGCAGTGTACATGGATAATTTTGATAATTCTGTTACTCTTACAAAACTGCTAACTACACGAAAAACTTATGTGTGTGGAACCCTACGAAGTAATAGAAAAGGAAATCCCAGAGATGTGGTAAATCGCAAGCTGAAAAAAGGGGAGTGTATTTGGCAGCAAAATGGACCCGTTACTGTATGCAAATGGAAGGACAAACGAGATGTCCTTAGCATTTCAAACATGCATGCTGTTGAAATGGTAGAGGTCTGTAATCGCAATGGAAAAATTTCTATGAAACCGAATATAATACGAGATTACAATAATGGAATGTCTGGCATAGACCGATCAGACCAAATGCTTTCATACTACTCATCTCTAAGAAAGAGTATTAGATGGCCCAAAAAGGTTTCATTACATATCATAGAGATATATATACACAACGCTCACAAAATGTTTCAAAAAGTTACTTCTTCTAACGTAAAACTAATGAAGTTCAGAGAAGAATTCCTCATCGCGTTGATTGGTGAAGAAATTCAACCAGTTTCAAAAAAAAAAAAAAAATTGCAAGAGCAACATTATTTAGAGAGTTTGCCACCGAAAAAAAAGAGCGCCCAACAAAGCCTTGTCGTACATGTACCCAAGCAAAAAAACGCCGAGAAACGCGTTATTTCTGTCCAGTCTGCAAAGAGAAGCCAGCCCTTTGTGTGGAAAATTGTTTTAAGAATTTCCACAAAAATCAATAAAATATTATGCAACCTCTTGAATTTCAATTAATTTTTATAATTATATTTTTTGTTAGTTTCTAAATAAATTTTCTGTTCGTGCAAGCTAGCATTGATTTTTTGTTCTTTTCCTAGAAGCCATCTATCTATATTAGCACTGATATATTACGAGTTTAATCGTAAATGCACAAAAATGGTAAGTAAACATAGGACGAGATAACTCGTAGTTGGCGTCCTTAAAAAGATCGCAATCTACGAGTTATCTCGTAGTTGGCAGTCAACGTGTTAATTCAATAATTTGAAATTTTCACTCAAAAATGAATTTACTTTTCCATACATACCTAATATCGCTTCTCTGTTAACTCACAAACCGAAATATAACCATTAGCGAATTGAATTTTGATATAAAACCACTCAAAATACTTAATATCGTTGCATCTGAAATAACATCCACTCGCGGAATCATGTATGATTTTCGGTTTTTGTTTCCATTTTCCCCTTTTGATCAGTATTCATTGCAATAGGGTGGCTTAAATATTATAGAAAAACATGTAGAAGGTGTTCTCATTAACATAAATCTGAAATTCAAGATGTAACTATACAAATCAACCACCTGTCCATATTACCCCCACTATTTGTATTACCCGCGGTTCCCCTAAATGAGAAAATCGTGGATTCCAATACTAGAAGTTTCTACTTTCAAAGATATGTATTTTACATCCACAGATGACAATTAACACTTTTAACATCATTAGATTTGTTGTAAATTATTCTTCCTTTATAAATTTTTTTGATAAGCATAAAATGCCCTCAATTATCATTTTTGTTACTCTAGATTTAAAGACACCTAAAAAAACCTAGATAAGAAAACACTTTGAGACGCTCAATCATTTTGACTCATATAAACATCTTTGCCATTTTGGATACGATAACCTCCTTTGAACCCAACTTTTCGATGTACATCTTCTAATAACGATACAAATAAGACTCAGCCACGGCGGGAGAATGGGAAAGCGGAGTACGAAAATTTGAATAAAATGATCCCCTCAAACCCATCCCGCGAGAGTCGTTTGTCGTTTGTGAGTAGCACTGTCAAAAATTGTTCTAACGCCTTGGAAATCTTCTGTCTGAGCACGATTTGAAGCAACTTGTTTATTTCTGCTCGGTACTCTTTTTCTTTCCCTTTTTTACTCGAACTCAAAACGAGCATCAATCAGACGGGGCGTATGTGTCAGAAGCAACAACAAAAAAAAAAAAAGAAAACAAGTTGAAATGCGAACATTCAATCTTACTCACGTCAACATGGAAAAGGTGTACGAGGGTGCGCATCAATCATGCTCTGGCTCGATGGGAGAGAAGTACTTCCTTTTCCTCCCCTCGAAAAAACACACGCACACACACAGGAATACGAACGCACACCCACATGAACAGATCAACTCTCTGGCTGGATGGAGACGAATGATTAATAGTTGGTATGCAAATTTACGTGTCCGACTGTTGACTTCATGACAGCGAAGACGGCCTGGAATCATTCCGTTTGTTTGCTGTATTGAGTTCGGGAAGCCTATTGCGTGTTGACATAATTTTTATCCCTTTTGATTTTTGGAGAAACGGGCATGTTCATTTGTAAATGCCAACGATTTTTTTTATGTCCAATTGAAGAATAACTTAGAGATGCGTTTGATGTAATGAAATTAACTGTATATGGGGGGTTTCGGAAAAAAATCTCCCAGGATGAGGCGCTACCCATAGATCCCTTCTCGGATAACCTTCAACCCTTATGTTCTACGACCGCAGAGAAAATTTGTTCCTTACACGATGCTGTTCGTCAAAACGTAAGCATTCACTCCAATTCATGTGGTGGTGCTCGTTCCTAGACTATTTATAGGATAATGTATTTCTGGTTCCCACACCCCAACCACTCAACCGTCGCCCACAGACACATTTATGAGTACATGGGTATGAAATTCATCATGTTGTGGAATGCGGCTAACCGAGGGGGGGTGGGTGGTTTAGAGAGAATACAAAAAAAACCATCGAAGCCGAAAGAGAGATGCTGTGGGGCAACCATTCGTCCATATGTCCTTCGTCATACACTTCTCCCATACTTTACATCTTTCGGACTTTACACGAGTACAAAGTTTTGCTCAAGTTGGCCAAGCGTTATTACATACTCGACGAAACTTGAATAAAAGGTTTTTTCAAACTGTTCTGTTGAATAGCAGGAATACTGGGAGGCTGGGTCGTAGGCTGGGGGATCAAAAGCACTAATACCGGACTCAGATCTCCTCATCAGTTGCTTTCGAACGGGAGAAATTTTTGCTTGTCAAGTATTTTTAATACGGCATTTAGCAATGGAGCTCTGCAGCAATGATGGATGTCGGGTGTCCATTAAATAATAAAGCAAAATAAAAGCTGAGCTGTATTAATTTCGGTTGAAGTATTTCAAAATGTGGAGCATATTTTGTGCTGACTACATCGGTAACAAAACTTTAAGTCCGTTGAACTTTTAATACCTCTATGTTCTATCTCCGCTTATTGATGGGATGTTTTACGTCAATTTGTTTTCATACTTTCCGACATATGTGCTGTTTTCTTTCCCTGAAGAAAATTCTCTCTGTCGGAAACCAGTCTTTCCTGATTAACATACCTATCGTCGACAAAAGCAGCTTGCGAAGCTCTAACAGTCCGTCCCTATTTTTGTTCCACCCATTTCCCTTCTCTTGGCATTGAACCGTTGAAGAATGCTGTTCTCGAAGGCGAGGAAGTCATTTCATGGAGAGACGATTAAGGGCTGTTGGCGATAAATAATGAGCGGATCGCATGCAAGAATGAGACTTGTGGTTAGTTAGTACCGTATCGATGGAAGGAAATAATTAGGTCTTGATTTCCCTCCCGGGAAGGGCCACCTAATGAGTGCACCATTTACGTCGTGCATTCTCGGTATTTGTTCATATTTGCGAATGAATTCATACATACATTCTCTAAACAGGATACTTGACAAGTTCTATGTACTTTATCAGTGTTTATCGCTTTTCCTGCAAGTACTAAAGCAAAAAGTTCATCGTTGCAATTATAGGGAAGGGTTCGTTCAATTTGAATAGAACGGTCGGCGTCAGAATACATCTCCGCGCGTTTGGTAACGTATATCCATCCAAATCTAGTAACTCAATTAATCTCCTGGCGGTTCGTTTTCCACAGAAAGCCATCGCAGAGCAAAATTTATAACATCCCACGCATGCAAATGAGGCTTCCATCGTAGTCTCACATGGTCCTTTTTCTAATGGGCTTTCCTCGTGCCGGAAACACAGATCCGGTTTATTTTTGTACGTGCGTTTTTGATCATCTTGTTATGTTTTGCATATCGATTTTTTTCGAAATTTTAATTTTTTTCGCTCCCTCAACAGTATTCAATTCTTCTGAATATCTTGAATTTTTCAACATTTGCAAGAAGGACGTGAGACGCATGTGTTATATCATTAATTTAGATTCGATGTCGGGGACATTATTCAACAATATTCAACAAACAATATTCTGACCAAAATATTTTTTGCATAGAGAAACTGTCTAAGAACGAATTGTAAGGTACTGAAACTGTTTTGTGAAGAACTATATATGGAAAAAAAAATCATAAAATTAACCACATTGCAAAAAAAAACCTATAGAGAAGATGTTTTAATATTGTAGAATTACAAGCAGACCGGTCGAACTTTGCCTTGTCCAGAATTGATTTTTAATGTAGGACAACGTTTAACAAAAAAGTATCGGGTGTGAAATGAAAATCCGAGAATTGAATATTTAACACAAATTTCTGCATTACTCGAGAATTAATCAAGCAAATGAAACCAAATTTGGCATATTGAGGTTTTAGGGTGCAATAAATGTTTCTATGGCGGTTAGACTCTCCACCCCCTTCTCTAAGGGGGGGCTGCCATACAAATGAAACACAAATTTCTGCATAACTCGAAAACTAATCAGGCAAATGGAGCCACATTTAGCATGTGAAGGTTTTACGGGGCACGTTTCTATGGTGAATACACTCCTCTCTTCTCTAAGGGGGGCTGCCATACGAATTAGGGTATGAGAAATGTTTCTATAATGGTTTCTCCTCTGGAATGGAGAGGGGGTCCCATAAAACTATTACACATATTTCAACCAAAAATATTCCAACCAAACATGACAATTGAAAATTTTCGGAGAACTCTGAAGAAAAAGTGAAAATGCGGAAAATTAAATTCCCATATGTTCTGCAATTACATAGTGACAAGTGCTGTTAGTTCATTTGATGTATGCGCTAGCGAAATTGATCTTTGTTCGAAACTGAAAATGGATTTCAATGTGAAACGCACTCCTATATCTTCTTCTATCTATACCAAGAAAAGGATCGCCTGATGTGTTGATAAGAGCAGAACTCGAGGAAGGAATTGTCCGATTTAGGGCTATCTTTATTCTATCATATTTTCTGTATAAAACATTTATTCCATATAACGGAGAAACATGTTATTTGCAAGTGATTGAAACATCTTGAACGAGAATTGTGTCTGAAAATAATCTGATATTATAATGAGTTTTGTTAGAAATACTATAAATTTTATAGTAAAAGGTAAATTCGACGGGGTCGAACAGAAGATCAATCAATGAACAGTTCTGTATTTGGACCCATGATCTTGCTTATAGTAAGAAAACGTGAATGTTTGAAGGTATTGATAACAAAAAACAAATTTTGGGCGGGACGAAGTTTGCCGGGTCAGCTAGTTCCCTATAAATCCCCCTTCTGAAGCAATATTTTTTTTTCTAGCGAACAACCCAGTCATCGAAATACTTTCTATAGCTATATTCAGCAATTACCTTCAGGTGACGGAACGAGTTTCTTTGTATGTCTTCGATGCTGTCAAAACGGGTCCCACGAAGCGGTAATTTAAGTTCCGGAAATGAAATCGACAAATGACAAAACATGAGAATTTTTTGATACGAATGAAAGTGTGTATTCCGTTTGGGTTAGAGGAAATATGAGTTTTCCACAGCAATTGGGAATTTTTTGACTCAAGCGTAGCTTTTGAAGAGGGCGTATCTTTTTTTTTATCTGTATTATAGTAACTTTCAACTCATTTGGCTGGTTCGTCACTTTTACTTCCATTTTTTGAAGAATGTCGGGAGTGAGAATTGAACTCGTGACCTTTAGCGTGAGAGGCACGGATGCTACCACTACGCCAGAACGCCTCCACAAAAGGGCGTATCGATTTGAGTAAGAGAAATCTTTGATAATTTATTAGGCTGTCAAAAAAGTCCTGCGGTTTTTTTTTTATTTTCATTTGTTCATAAAATTAATTACAATCATCTGTTTTAAGTCAAATATGCGCCGTTTTGTTCGATGACTTGCTCCCAACGAGATGCCAACTTCATAATACCCCTGTTATAGAAGCTCGCTTCCTTATTGGCAAAAAACTCGGATAGCCAATTTTCACAGGCCTCTTTTGTGGCTAACTTCTGACTACCTAGCTCGTTCGCCATGGAAAAAAACAGGTGGTAGTCACTTGGTGCAAGGTCCGGACTATACGGCGGATGCAAAAGAACCTCCCATCCGAGCTCCCGGAGCTTCTGGCGCGTCACCAAAGAAGTGTGTGGCCTGGCGTTGTCCTGATGGAAGACAATGCGGCCTCTGTTTATCAAAGATGGCCTCTTCTTCATGAGTGCTACCTTCAAGCGGTCCAGTTGTTGGCAGTTCAAGTCCGAATTGAGCGTTTGGCCATTGGGAAGCAGCTCATAATAGATTATTCCTTGACAATCCCACCAAACACACAGCAGAACCTTCCTGGCCGTTAATGAGGGCTTGGCCACCGTCTGAGCCGTTTCAGCGGGCTTCGACCACGACCGTTTGCGCTTCACGTTGTCGTAAGTGACCCACTTTTCATCGCCAGTCACCATCCGCTTCAGAAACGGGTCGATTTTGTTGCGATTCAGCAGCGATTCACATGCGTCGATACGGTCAAAGATGTTTTTTTGCGTCAACGTGTGTGGCACCCATACATCGAGCTTCTTTGTGAATCCTAGCTTCTTCAAATGGTTAATAACGGTTTGATGACTTATCCCCAGCTCTTAGCCGATGCTACGGCTGCTACTATGCCGGTCTTTCTCGGCTAATTCAGCGATTTTGTCGCAATTTTCGACGACAGGTCTTCCGGAGCGTGGCGCATCTTCGACGACCTCTACACCAGAACGAAAACGTTGAAACCATCGTTGTGCGGTGGAAATGGAAACTGTATCGGGTCCATATACTGCACAAATTTTATTGGCAGCTTGAGATGCATTTTTGCCTTTGTCATAGTAGTACTGTAAAATATGTCGGATTTTCTCTTTATT
This sequence comes from Toxorhynchites rutilus septentrionalis, assembly GCF_029784135.1. Lineage (NCBI taxonomy): Eukaryota > Metazoa > Arthropoda > Insecta > Diptera > Culicidae > Toxorhynchites > Toxorhynchites rutilus. The sequence continues at coordinate 47,737,035 of NC_073745.1, forward strand.
TTGCTCCATATTTGCGACACTATAACTCACGAACGACTTAACCAAACAAAACACTGTCAAGGACTATATTATAGCGCGCAAAAATGCTATAGCAATATAATGCAAGCTATAGTATGACTCGATACAATGAATACAACTAGAATTACGCGCATACAACGACACCTCGCGGAAATACCGCAGGACTTTTTTGACAGCCTAATATATCTCAAAAACTATGAGTCGTACCGAAATAGTGTCTTAGAAAGAGTTATAGAGTATTGATGGTTGAATATGAAAAAAATGTACACTGAAAAAAAAGTACTCTTTATTTTATTTACAAAATAAAAATTCAATTTTCAATATCCAAAATACATATTTTTTAATTTTTTTAAAATTTTTACAAAATAGAAGTCATGCAGAAAATTTGAAAAATGGGCCCAAGATGGTAAAACTATTTTTGACAAACTTTGTGGAATATCAAATTTTCAAGAATTTTCGAAACTTCGAATTTTTGTATGTTAACAATAATTTTTAGCCACAAATTATGAATCCTGATGTGATTTAAAACAAAAAAAGGTTTTTATAAATCTCCTTCTAAATATCGCCATTCTCGAAATATTTAAAAGAATATTTCTAATTTATTGTCTTTTTTATAGTAAATAATCCCTTTTAATATGTTTGCTGTGTTATACCGTCATGTTCATGAAATTTTATGAATCTGTTTATAATTTCCAACAACTTTTCCAAATACATCATCATGGTTCATTTTTTTGACTAAAGCGTAACTTTTGAAAAGGGCGTATCGATTTGAGTAAGAGAAATCATTGATAATTTATATCACAAAAAATATGAGTCGTACCGAAAAGTTTGTTAGAAAGAGTTATAGAGTATTGTTGGCTTAATTTGAAAAAGATATACATTGAGAAGAAAAATTAGTACTCTTTTTTTTTATTTACAAAATAAAATTTTAATTTGCGATATCAAAAAATATGTATTTTTTATCTTCTTCTTCTTCAATGGCACTAACGTTCCTAGAGGAACTTCGCCGTCTCAACGTAGTATTACTTGCGTCATTTTTATTAGTACTTAGTTGAGATTTCTATGCCAAAAAACACGCCTTGTATGCATTCTGAGTGGCAAGCTCTAGAATACGCGTAATCACAGTGCAAGTCGGAGGAAATTTCTTTGACGAAAAATTCCCCCGACCAGAACGGGAATCGAACCCGAACACTCGGCATGTTAGTTATGACGCTAACCACTCGGCCACGGGAGCACTATGTATTTTTTATACTTTTTCCAATTTTTTCATATGAAACAGAAGTTATGTAGAAAATTTAAAAAAATTGGCCCAAGATGGTAAAACTATTTTTGACGAACTTTGTGGAACATCGAATTTTTAGGAATTTTCGTATGTTAGCAGTCATTTTTTATTATAAATTATGGATCTTGATGTTATTTAAAACAAAAAAGGTTGTTCAATTTTAATGCTAATTTGTCCAGCTGTGGTAGCAAAAGGTAGCAAAAGGTATGTATGTATTTTCATGTGTCACATGAAGAACATAAACAGGGAATAACAGAATGGAGCGAGTAGCATAATTTCGCCATTTTTACATAAACAAATATTTAGATTAGAAATATATCGAAAACGAATACACAACTCTAAGAGATATTGCTCATGAATACATCTCTTTTTTCGTGTATAAAACCTGCACTCAGTAATATATTACCTTTAGCACGTTTCAATGTTATTGCCAATCCAAACAAAATCCGAATAATGGTACAAACTCATGAGTAGTTTCACATGTAGCGTGATGTATTATTTTGTTTCCTGTTTGTGAGAACATTCGTGGAAAATGTTTCACGAATAAGAAATATGGTTCTATAGAACAAAGGACATGCTACAGAATGCATCAAAGCCAACTGATTCGAAGAAATATCGATAATGTCTCTGAACTCTCTTGAATAACCCGTCCCAGATCATAAGAATATATAAGATAAGCCCTAAACGGGGAGAAATTTACAACTCTGTTATGTTGTTTTCATGTGGAAGAGTTTCGCGATAAACGGCAGTTAAGATACGCTGTCAATATGAAACATTGGTCATTTTATTTCCAATTTGATGATAACTCTCGTTATTTGCGCAGAATTACATTTCTCCACCGCAATATGAAGAAATTTGCAATGAAGCTTATTGATTCTCTTAAATACTTAGGGCAAATGTCGCGAGTAGTTTTCAATGATTCTTGACCCATGATGAGCATGACAATGAAGCTCAATTAAAGATATCGACAGTGTATCAAATAGTTAATATATATAAAAAAAAACAAAAATCTCGAAAAACATAGAAAAGTATGTCCTGGCTTTTCTTACGGTCCCATTCAATTTCGTTCTGATTGAACAACGTGCAAACACCGTGATATTCCCAGCTGAGCAGCCAAAATGGCTCGAGTCTCCTTCGAAGTGTCTTCCCGAAATGACACTTTCCAAAACTGAACAGCACTCACTTTATCACATCGTTCATTGAATCAATGAAATCCAGTTCTTAATCTTACCTGTTGTTTGTGTGAGAAGCTTCCGGACCGTCCCAGAGTGGCTGTCGTCAGGTTGGTATCTTTTATACCGACCCCACCCTGCTGCTGCTGCTGCTGGTGAAGGTGATGCTGATGGCTGCTGCCGGCGCTTCGTTTCGGCAGCGTTGCATAGCTTGGCGGTAGCTCCAGCACTCGTTTCGTTTTGCTGGGCGAGGGCGATGGTATTGTCGTCAGTGGGATATCTACGAAACGAGCAGAATATCAAATAGTGAGATATCAGTTTTCCGGAGGATTTAGAGATCCGGACGGTGAGAAATCATCAGGGAATTCGCTGAAGGATAGCTGGCTGGCAGTGGGATGGTCGGTGCCTTACCTGCCTCGTCCGGACTGGCGCTTCCGTTGTTGTGAGATCCACTTCCGGAACCGGCCCCGCTGCCCTGCTGCGATTTCCGGCGCCGGGAGCGATCACGTTGGTAGTAGATTCCGGCAAAGATGAGCATATTCAGTAACAGGAGCAGACATCCGACGCCAACCGTTACTCCCAGTGCGGCGGTGTAACTGCGGATTGGAAAGATTTATGGTTGAAATTGAAAGCAGAATTTTCAATTGTGGAATCTGTTGTCAGATTGATTTTCGTCCTTCTTGGTTTTCATCATTGTTGCGCCTCTCACCTGTAATAATGACGGTTGGCCAGTTTTTCGAGAAGTTCCGCCTCCTCTTCCTCACTCAGTAGTCCACCGTCTGAGTTTCCATCGTGCAGTACCTCACCCATGGTCGGATCCGGTGTGCATTCGGTTCCAAATGACTCCAGTCGGGATTCCTGGGCATCATTAATGATTCCGTTGCTATACATCCGCGGTCGGCTGAAAGATTCTGCCCGGACGGAGCCTGCGAAAACGTAAGAGAAGAAAAAAAGTCCTCCTATTAAACATTTCATTATGCTCGGTAATGAGGCGAGACCCCGTCAACAACTTTTAATTTCATGCAAATTTAAACATGACGATGCGCACACATCCCATACTGGCAGTTGGTAGTGGTGACTCGTTCAATTGTTGGCTGTTGATCCCAAACCCCATTTCGTTAACCCACTTTCGGATCATATTCACCCGGTGCTTCCCTGGTTATGGTGATGATGCTGATGATGGCGATGGGAATGCGCCGTTTCTATCCGCCAAGCATCACGAACACTGGAGTCAATGATGGAGTGCACACGTGTCCGGAAATAATTTAGTTTTGGCCGCTTCGCTGGGGGAGAACCGCTCTGATAGTTTGGAGTTTTATCTCACTACTGACAGTACTACGCTGTTATTAAACATTTAGTCAGACTTTGCTCGTTTCACTATTCGTAATTAGGAGTTGTCTCACTCACGTGTGAGGACTAGTTACAGTTTCATCCAAACGTTTTATAGCTAGACATGCTAATGCTGAAATAGTTTGAGAATGACTGTTGCTAGTCGTTATATTGTTTGACATTTTCAATATTCAAAATGCGCATAATTCATGAAATCCTGTTGCACACCGTTAATATTTAATTTAATGTGAGTCATTAGCCTAGTTTTGCGTGACAGTTTTGGCGATATTGTACCCAAAAAGATAGATCAGAGATTCGAGTATTGCAGGTTCATTATACAATAGAAATTTCACTGAAATGTAGTGGGATGTGAATATGTGCGTTAAAAAAACCACAATAAACAATATTAGCGTTGAATGCGACCTTTTCAAATTTGGCTTTTTGCGTTGCCCAAGTTTCACTCCCTGTTCATGGCTATATTCGCTTCTGTTCCTTCTCCATTCGATGAATATATTCTGTACAGCGGTTCATTGGTAATCCGGCAACTCGTCAGATCGCTAGTATATTTTAGTGCCGGGTCGAAGCCGAGCCGAGCTTCATGAGCCAAAAATTTTTGAACGTGTTTATTCAAGGCTTCGACCCGGAACCCGGAACAGTCACTAAAATAATTTGGCGACCTAGTGAGTTGTAGGATTACCAATTATCCGATGTGCTACGATGTGCTAGTATTGGAGACTAGAGGCTATTCAGACGACATAACAGTTTGGTGGAGATGAAACGACCCACGGTTTTTTGTGCCAATTCAAATTAATTGCGATTGTGTGCGTGTCATAATTCGATTGATTTATTTTGCTGGTTTGAATCAAATATAAGAACAGCATTACAAAACAAAGTAAAAAATCTGAACGGATATTATTGAGTAAGTTTTAATAACTACAGGCAAAACGCACAAACATAGTCCTTTGACATAGCTTCATCGAGGGACAGTGCTGACATTTCTTGAACAAGAGCTGTCAATGCAGGATAAAAGCATCAGGAGTGATGAAAGTCCAACTGTATTTGATAATCTTCTATAACTAAAAGACAAATATGCCACGAAAAGGCGTAGTGGTCGTCCTTCTACTCTTACACTGAAACTAAAGAGTACTCTGAAGCGATTGGTATTTATTAGATTAGAAACAGTTGGTCAATGTTGATTGCAGTTCAACCTGGATGGCCCAGTTCTATATTCCAGTGAAAAACCCACCAGAGAAAAGAGAAACTTCGGCGGCGGAACGGCAATTATTTAATTATATATTTATATTCAAACAAGGAAAGACATACGAAACGGTTGTACAGTTGAAAAAGGCGATTGTCCATAGACGGGAAAGTCTGGACTTAACTCATCATCCTGTTTTGAGGTGATCTAGAAATTCATCTTTTCGTCGTCTATCCAAATATAGCCATTTGAAAAAATTAGTTATTCAAAAATTAGAGGGCACTCTGAACATGAAATAAATAGCAATACGAAAACAAAAGTACGGAGTTGTGGCTTTTAGATCACGATAATATACCTATCTTCTCATCGTTGCTACTAAATTATAAATAAAAAATAACACCATATTTATATCATCCTGGGTTGCGATATATCTATATATATAAAAATGGATTTCTGTCTGTCTGTCTGTCTGATTCATATGGACTCGGAAGCTACTGAACCGATCAACATGAAAATTGGTATGTAGGGGTTTTTGGGGCCGGGGAAGGTTCTCGTGATAGTTTGAGACCCGTCCCCCCTCTCTAACTGCCATACAAATTAAACACAAATTTCTTCATTACTCGGGAATTAATCGAGCAAATGAGACCAAATTAAGTATATTGAGGTGTTAGGCTGCAATAAATGTTTCTATGGTGGTTAGACTCTCCACCCCCTCTCTAAGGGGGGGGGGGGTGGTCTGCCATACAAATTAAACATAAATTTCTGCATTACTCGAGAATTATTCAAGCAAGTGAAACCAAATTAGGCATATTGAGGTTTCAGAGTGCAATAAATGTTTCTATGGTGGTTAGACTCTCCACCCCCTCTTTAAGGGGGGGCTGCCATACAAATTAAACACAAATTTCTGCATTACTCGAGAATTATTCAAGCAAGTGAAACCAAATTAGGCATATTGAAATGTGGCATGTGGAGGTTTTAGGATGTAATAAGTATTTCTATGGTGGTTAGATACTCCTTCCGCTCTCTAAGGGTGGGTGCATAATTCGAAAACTAATCAAGCAAATGGAGCCAAATTTGGCATGTGAAGGTTTTACGAGGCACGAAACGTTTCTATGGTGAATACACTCCTCCCCCTTCTCTAAGGGGGGCTGCCAGTCAAATGAAACACAAACTTCTGCATAACTCGAGGTTTTTGGGTAGTTGAAATATTTCACATATTTCAACCAAAAATATTCCAACTAAACATGACAATTGACAATTTTCGGAAAACTGAAGGAAAAAGGGAAAATTTGGAAAATTAATTTCCCATATGTTATACAATTACATAGTGACAAGTGCTGTTTGTGCTAACGAAACTGATCTTTGTTCGAAACTGGAAATGGATTAATGTGATGAAATGCACTCCTAAATCTTCTTCTATCTACACAAAAAAAAATATCGCCGGATGTGTTTTTTTTTTAATTCGTTTATTTTTACAGGCTCAGTTACTTAAGTTTAAAGGAGCCGAATTCTTGAATATAATTTTAAAACTATATATATAAACAATTTTCTTACATCTATGGTTAGTAAGGTGGAAAACCGATTACTCGCGAAGTACTCGAGTTTAGGAGGGTGACATATTTTTAGGAGAAGGATGGGATATAAGGAAATTGTAACAATGTTGATGAACACTCAATTTATAAATCTATTCGTATATCTATAGTGTATTTACATTTCAACTTATTCTACTATTTATAGCAAGGGGACGAATTACCCGCAAAGGAAGGAAAGGAGGGTATAAGGATGTAGGGGCAATCACACACGAAGATCGATAGCTTTAAGGAAAACATATATATGGGACATGTAATCAAGGTCTAACCGAGCCAACATATCTCTCACCGGTACATTGGGCTGTCTTCCTCGGGCCCGAAGGGAGTTTTCTAAATTCGATCTGGCGACCAGATACACCTCGCACGACCAAACAACGTACTCGATGTCGCGATAACCTTGGCCACAAACACAGAGATTGCTGCTGGCAAGATTGAAACGAAAGAGTAGTGCATCTAAAGAACAGTGATTGGACATGAGTCGGGAGAAGGTGCGAATAAAGTCCCGACTCAATTCCAGACTTTTGAACCACGGATTGAGGCTAACCTTAGGGATAATCGAGTGAAACCACCGGCCCAATTCATCTTCATTCCACTTGCGTTGCCAGTTAGCGATGGTATTTTTGCGGACTAAAGAATAAAATTCATTGAAGGCGATTTGACGCTGATAAATATCGCCTTCAATTGCACCTACCTTTGCTAATGAGTCAGCCCTCTCATTACCCGGAATGGAGCAATGTGAAGGGACCCAGATAAAGGTAATGACATAACAGCGTCTGGATAAAGCACTCAAAATTTCTCGTATTCTCTCAAGGAAGTACGGCGAGTTGTTTTCCGGCCTCACTGAACGGATAGCTTCGACAGAGCTAAGACTATCCGTTACAATGTAATAGTGTTCAACAGGTCGTGAGGCGACGCTGTCCAGCGCCCAATGAATTGCAATTCAGCAATATACACTGAGCAAGGGTTCTGAAGACTGTGTGAGGTGCTAAAAAATTCGTTGAACACTCCAAATCCTGTGGACTCGTTTATAGTGGACCCATCACAATTTATACCCCCATACTTTTCATCGAAGATCGTTGGAGCGATCCTCGATCGTTGGTAATCTGAATATCCATGGATATCTTGCTTCATGGACAGATCAAAATGCACAGAGGAATTGATGTAGTCAGGGAAACAAACACGGTTGGGAATATACGAAGAAGGATCAACCTGCATGGAGATGAATTCATGATATGAACTCATGAATCCGGAGTGAAAATTTAGCTCGATCAGCTGCTCAAAATTTCCGATCACCAATGGGTTCATAACCTTACACCGGATGAGGAACCGAAGAGATAATAAATTGAAGCGATCTTTTAGTGGGAGTAGGCCTGCCAAAACCTCGAGACTCATGGTATGCGTTGAGGGCATACATCCCAACGCGATACGGAGACAAAGATACTGAATTCGCTCGAGTTTAATGAGGTGTGTTTTGGCAGCTGATTGAAAACAGAAACTGCCATACTCCATCACTGAGAGAATAGTTGTTCGATACAACATTATAAGATCTTCTGGGTGGGCTCCCCACCAGGTGCCGGTAATTGTACGGAGAAAGTTTATTCTTTGTTGGCATTTTTTACTCAGATACCTAATATGGGCCCCCAAGTACATTTGGAGTCGAACCAGACCCCAAGATACTTGAATGACATAGCATGAGTGATCGGTTTACCCAAAACTTGAAGCTTTGGTTTCCTTCCTAGAAAAAACCACCATCTCTGTTTTCTCCGTGGAGAATTCGATCCCTAGCCCAATGGCCCAGGTTGAAAAATTGTTCAAAGTATCTTGTAAGGGTCCTTGCAGGTCGGATTCGTTTGGTCCTACGACAGACACCACTCCATCATCTGCAAGTTGTCTTAGGCTGCAATTTTGTGTAAGGCAATTGTCGATGTCGCTTACATAGAAGTTGTACAAAAGGGGGCTTAAACATGAGCCCTGGGGGAGGCCCATGTAAGAGACCCGACTTACTGCCGAATCTCCGTGAGAAAAGTTCAAATGTTTCTCACACTGGTTCTCCTATTCCTTTGAATTCTTTGCCTGTGATAATTTCAATACTTTCCTAAGTACTTATTATGCTCCCTTTCTCTATACTTTCCATTCTTTGTTTGTTTGTTTATATTTCGCTTTTCTAGGTATTAATGACTAAAAATTCCCAATAGAAATCATTCGGACCCATGCCGCAAAATCTATCACGTCGAGGGGCTGGCCGAAGTAATGCTTCATGGTGTATCGAACACGTGATATACACCGGATTTAGCTCCTCATTACACACAGAATTCGCTGTGGTGATAGTAGTCAAAAATTGTATGGATTTTTTATTTGAGTAGACACACTGATGCTGATAATTTAATTTTGAAAGATAATGAAAGATAATGCAAATGCTGACTGCGGTGTCGATTGAGAAGGTTAACATTTTGCACCACTTTCTCGGGAATTTTGATCATTTTTGGGTGGTATTTCACTGATGGCCCATGTCAAATTCATCCATATTCTAGAATTTGATCGGATTTAGTTGGATTCAATTGGATTTCACGATCCAATTGAACTTGATTTGTGCAATCTACCATTCGTTCAACTCAAGTTCAATCAAGCAGTGCCAATGTGGTTGCTTTCCCTTGACATGATTGGCGAGAGCTGTTTTTCATATGAATTGGTATCCTTTAAATGATTTGTAAGAACTGAAGTGGTAAGAACATTCCGGAGTCAATAGTTATGAACGCTGTCTATTTTGAAAAGAAATCAAAACAGAAAATCAGATAGACATTCCAACATGAGAAATTAATGTTCATCGATGTTCACAGATGTGCATAAAGTTATGAAAAATATTACGGATAAAACGGAATTTATTCTTCGTTGCTCTGTCGATGATATTCTTGCCCAGAATATTCCCTGTGGTAGGTGATAATAAATAAATTTCTTAGTGATGGAGTTTATGTGACCTAAGGTAACCTTGTGAAGTTTGTGTGGCTGCTGTAGTGAATTGATCTCAATGGGTTCTAAGTTCTGCTTATTTATAGGGATCGTGTATCGAGCACGAAACGATAACTCACGGATCCTTTCTGGTTTTCTCGTATAAACTAGGGACTTTACAAAAGCCCAAAAAATTAAATCGATAATCAGAATTCGCAACGCAGTGAGCAGATCTGCGCAAGCTACACTACACCCAAACTAGCGTTGCTAGAAAGTGTTTCTTCTTCGACAGAAAATATGCCTTTTCGTGTCTTTTTATTCTGAAGCGTCAAATGAGCAAATAAAATCATCTTTCTCAAAAGCTTTAAAAAGTGTGCATGTATGGGAGAGTTTTTTTCTTTTTTCATCTCTTTAGGAATTGCACAAAAAAAAAGTTCAAACTATGTCAACGGGGATCGAACCAAGGCCGGCTAGAATGTAAGGCTGTTTTACACGACCACGCTATCCACATAGCTACTGGTGCTGTTGCATAAATGCGTGATAATATTAAACCTCATTATAGAATGAAGTTAGAACATGTTTTAAAGAGTAAAAAGGAGAGCATACAGAAGATCTATATCCATCTCGGTCTGTATTTGGCAAACTATACGAAAAGCTTTCATATGCTTTCATTTCAATGTGTCTTCTGTTTCGCTCATATTGGCTCTAGCATATATTATATATTATACAAATGATATATCGTGTTATATTATTGGGGAGTAACGCATTTCCGTTATTTTTAGGTTTATTTTATATAATAAATCGGGATGACAAAACATGTGCTAAACATTTTGAGTGTAGATAGTGAAGGGCTGAATACGACCGGTTCGATGAATAATACCAGCAGTTTGTCAACGAGAAGAATGCAGTATGGGCGAGTGCACCGTACACGAGCGAACTAGGAACACTATAAAGTCATTAGGTAACATTAGGATCATCAAACTTCGGAATGGTTGAAGAAAGTGGTTCCCGGGATAATCCTAGACGACAACATCAAACTGGTTGCTCTAGACGCCAAAAATAATCCGCGTCCAGAAATTCTCCATGCCTTTTTCCCACAAAGCGCAACATTCAGCGACGAGACGCTCAAAAGCCTCATTGAGAGTCAAAATGAAAATCTCTCCACGATAAATGGCGAATACTAAAGAGATCCAATCCCAACGAAATTCACGCGGACTGAACGCTAACAGTCGACGAAGCTTCGATGCGTCAACTAACTAGCACAAACTTCAACATAAACTTCCGATTTGGCGAAACTAAGCTGAGGAAAACAAATCCAAAGCAGCGCCAAGTCATAATCCATAAAAGCTCCGGTGTATTCAAAGGAGATCTGGGACCAAAAAACGGGGAACCTAAAAATTCCAAAAACCCAGGAAACCTGAAGTCTTCAGAGACTAGTGACTCCAAAATAGTGGAACCACAAAATGCTCAAGAAGTCGTCAGAAGGGTTTCTGGCAAACAAAAGCGCCCTCGTGAAGCTTCTCCGAAAAACAAGAAGCTTGGCATCCTGAGTATTCCCGGCCCAAGCGGTACAAACTCAACGGTTATCGCAAACAGGTTAGGAACCTCGATTGTGCCAAGTAAAAAAGGTGAGTTTCTTCAAACCCATCCCAGATCCAAAACGAATACGGAAGCTGGAACAAGCAAAAAACATGACCTGATTTACAAAAAATCAGATGGGACTCCGATCCTCCCAAGTGAACCACCAGATCGGATAACCCAACCTAATGCAGAACACTAAAGTTCTGCAAATAAACCTCCACCACGCCAAAGCAGCGTCGAGCGTGCTATCCAGGAGGTTTACAAAAGACGCTGTGGATCTAGCTCTTATACAAGAGCCTTGGGTTCACAAAGGAAGAATACTAGGTATTCAAACAGGTTCATGTAAGTTGTTCTATGATGACAAGCATGACTCCCCAAGAGCTGCTGTCTTAGTAAATGCAAACATTGAATGCTTTCCTATTACAGAGTTCATTCAAAGGGATATCGTCGCGATCAGAGTGGAAGTTCCTACCGCCAAAGGAAGGGCCGACATCGTAATTGCGTCGGCTTACTTTCCAGGCGATGTTCCTGAGGTTCCTCCACGAGAGGTAGCGGCGTTTGTAAACTACTGCAGGGAAATTTACAAGGACTTCATTATCGGATGTGATGCCAACGCTCATCACACCATGTGGGCAAGTACGGATATCAACTACCGAGGTGAGTGTCTTTTAGAATTTCTCTCGTCAAACAACATAGATATTGCTAACAAAGGGATTGAACCAACTTTCATTAACGCTATCAGACAAGAAGTCTTAGATCTAACGCTGTGCAGCCCGGCTATTCAAGAAAATATCCATAACTGGCACGTTTCCGATGAGGCGTCTTTGTCTGATCGTAGACACATTATTTTTGAATGGAATGGTGGCATGGAAGTTCATAGAGAATACCGAGATCCCAAAAAAACCAATTGGGATCGGTATGCACTTGAACTCGAGTCTAAAACTCTAAACTCGAAAATAAGGTCGATTCAGCAGCTTGAATCAGCTACAAAAGAACTAAATGAAACGATAGTCTCTGCCTACAACAGTAATTGCCCACTGAGAAAAGTTTCTTCGGCAAGAAACGTTCCTTGGTGGAATAAAAGGCTCGAACGGCTTCGCAAAAAGGCGCGTAAACTGTTCAACAGAGCAAAATTACCTCGGACTGGTCTCAATATAAGAGAGCCCTAACTGAGTACAGTAGAGAACTGAGACGATCTAAACGAAAATCCTGGGTATATAACTGCGAAAGCATTGAAAATACCCCAATCGTTGCTAGACTCAACAAGACTTTGGCAAAAGACCACTCGAACGGGCTTGGATCGCTTAAAAAGGATGACGGTTCGTTCACAAAAACCCCCTCAGAAGTACTAGACTTACTGATGAAGACTCACTTTCCGGGATCTACATCTGTCCACTCGGATACAAATCCTGGCTATAATGGCGACACAATATGCTCTCGAAGGCGTCTCATAGGACCCGAAAGTGCAAAGGATGTCGCTAACATAGTTGCTGGGTTAGTCTTCACGAGGGCCAGAGTAGTAAACGCGGTGAGATCCTTTCTACCTTACAAATCTGCAGGTGCAGATGGGATTTTTCCAGCCCTGATTCAAAATGGAGAATCAAAACTAATTCCGTCTTTAATCGAGATCTTTAAGGCAAGTCTGATACTAGAGCACATTCCTTCGATATGGAGACTTGTGAAAGTAGTTTTCATTCCAAAAGCCGGAAAACGCGACAAATCACTTCCAAAGGCTTTCAGACCAATTAGTTTATCATCAATACTGTTGAAAACTATGGAAAAAGTATTATATGAATACACAAAGTCTGTATTCATGTCCAAACACCCACTATCCAAATACCAGTTTGCCTACCAATCAGGCAAATCCACAATAACAGCACTACACATGCTTGTGACAAAAATTGAAAAATCTCTCTTGTCAAAAGAAACCGCATTATGTGCGTTTCTTGACATCGAAGGTGCTTTTGATAATGCTTCTTATCTATCAATGGTACAGGCAATGAGAAGAAGACACTTCGATAATTGTATAGTCGAATGGATCCATGGCATGCTCACACACAGAAAAATCACCTCGGAGCTGGGCGGGTCGTCTAATTATGTGATTGCAACAAAGGGTTGCCCACAAGGAGGCGTTCTATCACCTCTCCTTTGGTCACTAGTAGTTGACGACCTCCTGACAAGTTTAGAGGCAAAAGGTTTTGAAATTGTGGGCTTCGCCGATGATCTAGTCATAATGATACGAGGCAAGTTCGACGACGTGATATCGAGCAGAATGCAGATGGCCTTAAACCTTACACAAACTTGGTGTACCACAGAAGGTCTGAGCATAAATCCCTCAAAAACAACAATTATTCCATTCACCAAAAAGAAAAAAACAGCATCTGCAGTCTTTATATCTTGGGGGAGTGGAAATAAAATGCAGCGCTTCAGTGAAATATCTAGGTGTTATCCTAGATGCTAAACTCAACTGGAATGCGCACTTAGATGCAATAATCAGTAAGGCCAATACAGCCCTATGGGCATGTTCTAAAATGATAGGAAGAACATGGGGTCTTAAACCAAAAATGGTAATGTGGGTCTACACTGCCATTGTGCGGCCTAGAATAACCTATGCCTCATTAGTCTGGTGGCCAAAGACCAAGGAGACTGTAGCTACAAAAAAGCTACATGAACAGTGATTGGATGGAACCTAGGACTAACTACGACATTCCATACAGTGTAATCGAACCTTCTCGTTCAATATGGGATGAAGGCGGTCCCAGTGTTCGTAATGGTTCAATCATGTTGTACACTGTTGGGTCAAAAATGGGAATCAGAACAGGTGCTGGAGTGTATGGTCCCAGAACAAAAATCTCTGTAGCTATGGGAAACTGACCAACAGTTTTTCAAGCTGAAATAGTTGCGATAATAGAATGCTCAAATGTCTGCCTTAAAAGAAAATATAAACATGCTAACATCTGCATATTCTCAGACAGTCAAGCGGCACTTAAAGCTCTAAATGCTTTTAAATGCTCCTCAAAAATTATCTGGGAATGCATTCTCCTCTTACGGCAACTAAGTCGGATAAGTTCGGTACAACTGTACTGGATTCCTGGCCATTGTGGAATAGAGGGAAACGAGCGAGCAGATGAACTTGCCAGGAACGGCTCAAGCTCACCTTTTACTGGTCCAGAACCATTCTGTGGAATATCTGACTGTGTGTTGAAAGGTGAGCTGAAGAACTGGGAAGACCGGGAAGTGTTAGCCAACTGGTTGGCGGTACAATTTAACCAGTCAAAAAAATTTATCACGCCGAGTATTAAAATTACTCAACAATTACTGAGTCTTAATAAGAAAGACTTAGGCACAATCACAGGCCTTATAACAGGACACTGTTCGAGCAAATACCATCTCAAAAACATAGGTTTAGTGCAAGATGATATTTGTCGTTTTTGTAATACCGAAAGCGAAACCTCGGAACATTTGCTCTGTAATTGTGGAGCTCTAACTAGACGCAGACTTCAATACCTTGATAAGGCTATTCTGGAGCCCAAGGAAATTTGGTCTGCGTCGCCGATCAGGATTATAAAATTTATCAAACAGAGTATTCCTGATTGGCACCTATCTCGCTATAGCTTCCAGTCTACTTCATCATCAATAAGCAGTAGGTAAGCTTGAAGCGGAGTACAAAAAAAATGGGATATACCACAATAGTTCAGAATAATGGACGCAGTGGTTCACATCCAACAGGGGGAAAAAAAGTCATTAGGAATCACATATAACATATAAAGCATATAACGAAAGTGAAGTGGTCAACAGGTGGATGCAGTATTACGACGCAGCAGATACAGTCCGAAACGAAAATGACCTAGGAGAGCCCACAACCGACGACAGCGTTCCGGCGCCTGAATTAAAGAAGATCCAGGAAGAGATTGGGACGACGAAAGAAAATCTAACGGATGGCCATTCGATTTTTTTTAAATAAAAAAGAGAAGCTGGTGTTCATGGAGTTTTGTCCAAAATCTGGGATGAGAAGGTACCACAGGATTGGATGCATGATATCGTGTGTCCGATTTACAAAAAGCACGATAAGGTGGACTGCATCAACTACTGCGGCATCACGCTTATAAACGCCGCCTATAAGGAACTCTTCCGTCATCTGTCCCTTTTGGCTAAAGAGTTCTTGGGTCAATAACAAACGAAATTTATGGGAATTGGCCTAACCACGGACCAGATATTTATGCTCTCTATAAAATGTCGGGTGTATAATATATCCACTCATCAAATGTCCATCTACTTTGAGGCAGCGTGCACAAGTATGGTTTCCCTGAAACATTAGTTCGACTTATCAGAGATATGATTGACGAAGTGGTTTTTATTTTGTGAGAGTTTCAGGAATACTCTCGAGTATTCCTTTGACTCTTTTGAATTATCCGATTTGAGTCATCTTTATTTTGTTGTATTCGTCTCTGCCCGTAGATGAATGTTATGGGGAAAAAAATAGGAGAATTCGAAAATTAAATTCTCTTATGTTTTACAATTAAATCGTGATATGCGCCGTAAGTCCATTCGATGGTTGTGCTAACGATGGTTGTGCTGTAATTGCTCTTTTTTCGAAGGCGGAAATGGATTTTCAGGTGAAAAAACGCACTCCTTTATCTTCTATCTACACGTTCATTCTGAGAGTCGCGTAGGACTTTGTACTTCTGATACGATTTGCGTTTCAATGCTCCTCTATTTTACTTCAAATGATGGAAAATCTTTTAGAAAAAACGGCTGAACGTATCAATACGAAACATTCACAGATGTTTAGGAAATACGCTAGGTTAAACATTTGCCTGCAAACATTAGAACATACTGCGATATTTGCAGAATTACAATGGATTTTGTAAAGCACTATAACAATCCTATTTTTGGAATTTTTCTGAAATCGATGAAAAAATTTAAATATTTTTTTTTGTCAAAGTCTTTTTGTGCAGAATTTATTGGAGTTTACAAAACTGCCTTTCGATTTGCGGTGCGATGGTTGTTTATTGAATTATTCATTATCAAAGACGAAAGGGTAATTTTTCATTCAAATCGAAATATCTTAGTGTGGGAAGGTCCTATAGGAACGTTCTTGGAACCAAAGTAAAGCTGGTTGGATTGGATTTGCTGTTGAATTGATTAGAAAAAAATTGTGTAAGTTAGTATATTCTCGAAAATACAAAGAAAAATCGATTTTTCATTTCTTCCCGATATTGTTGCCCACTACCCATACACACACCAAGAAAAAAATATTTACGTAAAATATACTAATACCTGAAAGTTGTAGCTTCAAAATGATGCGCATCCCATCGAATGCGTTGATTTTTCACGAAGTTACAGAATGGCAAAAATCACTTGAAATTTCCGACCTCGCACTCTGTTCCTCTATTTTTTTTTGTCGAGTGTATATAAATAAAAATGCAAGGCCAAATGTGTTGCTAAGCGCGAAATCCGAGGAAGGAATGGTCCGATTTTAGTCGTCTTGATTTTGTTGTATTCGTGTCTGCCCATAAATCAATAATACAGTGTGGAAAAATTTTGAAATTTTTTAAAAAATTTGAGGAACAGCTCGAAATAAGATCAATATGTTCTACAATGACATCGTTGTTAGTCCAATTGGATTTCGTGTCCCGTTAGTGTGAAGCGAAAAGAGCAGTGGATTATCGGGCAGAACAACGCGCATTGAAGATAATAATTATGAATGAAAATTTACTATTCAGTAATTTTCCGTGTTACGAAGAAACATGTTATTTGCAAGTGAATCAAGAATTTTGAGCGAAAATTGTGCCTGAAACAGAATTATTATTATGATAACGAGTTTTGGTAGAAGTACTAGGAAATTTATAGAAGAAGGGAATTGTAAGGGTCAATTAGAACATCAATTAATGAAAAGTTCTGCGATTGAAACCTCGAACGTTCGCTTGGTAAGAAAACGTGAATGTTAGAAAGAATTCATATCAAAAAATCAATTTTGGGCGGAAGTTCGCCGGGTGAGCTAGTATATAAATAAATATACATCCATTATATGCCACACTGATATAGTGGATCTCAGATTTTCGTGAAAAGTGGTAGTTTTGTTCCTTATCGCAAAATATTAGACTTGAATTTGACTTGAAAAATCGAACACAATAATGTATTATAGATTACGTTTGTGAGTTCTTTATTATGCTTCGATATAACGTACAATTCGATACAACGTACAATTTTGAAAGTGAAATGTACGTTATATCGAAGTTTACCTGTAGAAGCCAATTAATTAGTCTTTTCAAAACAAAAAAACAACGGCGAAAAAATTGGATTTGATTTTCGAAATTTTAAATTGATTTGTTTTTTACGCCCATGTGTGTCATTTTATTAACTGAATTATTCTCTAATTTTCTTCGTCTACAAACAAAACTTCATTAGCTGGGTACTATCGGTATACCAAGAAATAGGAAATGAAATCATAAAGAAATGAAAGGTCGTGTAGCGTGAATACGTCAAAACATGGCCATTAGAGATTGGTTCAGATAATAGGATGTAAACAATCAAAAACATTGAACGGAATTTTAAAGTACGAAGACTTAATTTTGAATGCAGAAAAACGGAGCATGATATGAACATGTGGAAGCACCATAATTTAATAAAGTATACATGATAAAAATAATTAATAAACAGTTGGATATTTTCAATCATAAATTATAGAATAATTTCTTCACTAAATTGGCTCAAAATAGCCGACAGCTAACTCAACCCTCGACACTTGAATTTTAGAATATTCTTATTCCCAAATAATATTTAAACAAGTTTTTAAATAAGTTTTTTTAGTATTTTTTAGTAAGTTAGCAAGCTTTAGGATGCATTATTTAATGATTATGTAATTGTTATTATGACAAGGTAGTCGCTATTAAAATTAGTCATATGATGATGAAAATTGTAATTTCTAGCACCCGCCACGGGAAAACATTTTTTTTTGAACCTTCAGTTAACTTTGAAAAACCATATTACAAAAACGAAAAAAATAGTATCTCTGATATCGAGATATGTTATGTTAAAAAACCTCAGCTTTCAAGAAAATATATTAAAAAATATAGCGCCCTCTAGTCCAAAGCCATGAAAACAATAAAAACCATCACAATCAATAATTACGAAAACAAAATCCATTTCTTTTGCTAGTTCAATATTTTATAATAAAATACTGGCTCATTGGCTTCGATTTGATATGTTGATCATCTAAATCGGTTCAGTGGTTCAGTTATGATTTTTTGAAAAAAGTAACGTCTGGGAAAAAGCGAAAAATTTTGATTTTTCGGATCACCCTAAAATGGCACTCTAAAAAAAATCAAAAATGCAGATATAATTTTTTGCGATATAGAACAAAATTACCACTTTTAATGAAAATCGGAGAACCACTATATCGGTTTGGCATGGAATGACTGTATAGATATACATAGTCAAAAAAAACGAAGAGAGTCAGAAAGCGACCGGTCAGTTTGGCAAGATTTTTTTCCATGATCATAAAATTCACCTAAATTTCAAAATTGGTAATGGTAACAAGTCAAAGATAAGTTAAAAGAACGTTCTTTAGACAAATCTAGCTTGTCTTGAAAATCTTAACATTTTCCCATATCTGTTTTCGTACAAATTTGATGATTTGGTGATTACATAATAATCCAGCAGCGTAATAAATATACATTTCCACAATAGGCAGTAATAGTGAGTGAAACAGAAAAAGAAATAACCGAATGAAGTTGAGTATAAAAAAATGCTTAACCGTTCGAGCTGATCAAACTTGAATTCGGAATACCCATTTTATTCCATCGTGGTTTTGGGCAACAATAGACTTCAAAGCGTTTGCTTAGATTCACATCGAAACGAAAAATAATTCCGAGAATTTCAATCGAACCTAGGGTTCAAATAAATTTGCTATCTCCATCTGCAAATTCGCACGAAATTAGTAGCCCAGAGATAGCTCTGAGCAGATGTATTTAGAATAAACAATTTCGGAATACTATTCGTAGACGTAAGCAAATTTTAATTACGTTCACAATACGAGATAATCCTATCGCTCAGCTTCCGTGTACCGTTTACATTAAGACCAGAACCAGAAACTGCGATTTCACTGCGGATTTTCCAGTCCCACCCCATTTCGCCTTCTCAGCCGTTCCTCGGTTCGTTATCTGTTCATATCTTTCTCTGGAAATGCTGGAAATTCTTATCTGTTGGAAGCGGGGTTAGAATCCCACAGCGAAGCCAGGATTCACTCAGCGCTGCTGTCAGTTGGATTGTCTTGCCACGGCAACAACCGGTCCACACATTTGAAACCGTTTCTCTAGAGGTCCCGCATCAGTGAGGGTGGCAGCGAAAGTAACTGGGCTTCGTTCCACCGTTTGGCTCGGTCCATTCAGAACCACTGCGGAGCTCACTAATGCTCTATAAGCTCCGACCGAGTTCCGAGTTCAAGCATCCGTAAGACCGAATCCCGTACGAAACAGGAAATGGTTTGTTGAGTGGCGGCGCTGTTCAGTCAGCAAGAGATTTTGAATGTCTAAAAAATCCTTTTAACGCTCCCGACCAGCACACTACACCGTAGAGTAAATAGTTTCGAATTAAGTGCCACTTGCTCATCTTGGCAAACATTTTGGGTGGTGGGAGGTCGGGAGGAAGGCGCTGCATAGGACTCGCTCTATGCGGCACCGAATGGCGAAAGAAAGCACTGCGAAATAAGCTTTCAACGAACTGGAACCCCGTCTTGACACGAGCCAGCGGAAAGATCGTTCGCCGTGTTATCCTGCAATGCACACTAATGTGTATGTGCTCTCTTGGTTTCGGGTCGTTTTACCAGCACCACGGGATAAAAATTCTATATCCGAAATATTTCACATTGAAATGAGTTTTTACTTTTAACAAGCGGGCAGCTCTGACCCCTGGTAGGGAGAGTTGTAGGTGGAGCCGCAACTCAAAGGAATGCGAAACAGAGTTGTTTCTTCGGTCGTACCAGTCGATGGTGTGCGCTCTCATGACTCTCCGGGTCATGTTTTATGCGATGTCGTTCCAGGGAAGTTTATTGCGACGATATTAGCCTTTGGGCTAGAGTTAATAAGCTGTGAATTTTCTCATTTTATGTTATCCTCCTCCTATGGGGTATAACCTTTTTTGGGTGGGCGGATAAAGGGGACTGTTTTTTTATTGTAGCGTAAACTTGATAGCAGTTTCTGTTTTGCTTCTAGCAGAGTCGACACCATTAATATGGTATTAATGTTTGGGCGAATATGTTAAGTGATCAGAATGTTGTATCGGAGCACTAATAAACATCATCAACTGGTTGCAAAATTAGCCGTTTGTTTGTGTGAGTTATCAGTATTATCAGTGAAGGAAAGAGGTTGAATATTTCTGTCATTGGCACAGGAGTGGGAGCGCAAATAATACTCGGAAAGCAATCGGAGCAAAACTTTTCGCATTGTTTGTCAGTCAATAGGAAGTTGAGCCTTCTAATGCGATGGCAAATTGTGTACAGAGAAACTTTTCGAATACCTCGTGGTACTCGCCTTTATCTTTGTCCGGGGTTGGGTCCGAAATTTGTCTGTTGAGTCAACAACCGAGCACTACATAACCGGTTCCAGTTCATCGAGCTTTTGCTCTTATCGAGAAAGCTGTATCCGATTCACGGAGGTCTGTTCGCATTTGTGTCTCGTCTTAAATGTAGCAAGAATCGGGCACATTAGCCTGTTTTGACTAAACAAAAAAAGAGACCGCTCTGATTTTTCCAACTTGCATTGATAGTGTTTTGAGCGATATTACAATATTTCATCAATTTAATTCGGTGTCGATGCCAGATCGATTAGAAAATAAATGCTAAGTGGCAAGATTAAGTTACCGTTATAAATTGGGTCACTTAATTCCTACGATACTTGCAATCATACTGAAAAACAAAAAGAATCAATTGAGTCTGATTACCTCAATTGGACGAAACCTTCACATGTGAATTATTAATAGGAATAGAGATGATACTTATTTGTTTGGCTAATTCTCTTGGGTATATATTCTATATTCTTCAGAATTCTTCAGAAATCGAGTACGAAACGGTTCGTACTGTTAGTTGAACTGTTTTAAACTGATTTTTATTAACTTTTATTTTTTTCCGCTCTGCACAACGTTTTGTCACTCCATTGAACATACAGTGATAGGTATGAGAAATCCCATTTTGGATGTTTAGAAACTTTTCTCAATTTCTAAAAAAAATAGTACCGAAATTTTATAGAATTGTTTGTTAACTATCACTTAACTATCTTTACTCCCTTACATGACGTCTTGAATGTGTGCAAATATTCATTGACAAAAAATGAAAGCTCACCCCAAAAACGGGGCTCGCGTTTTTTTTTCTAATTATTCAGAGATTATTTTTAATGTTCACTCATACTAGCACGTCTACAAAATACTTTTATCTATTTTTCTCGTAATTATAATTTCGTAATTATTTTTCGTAATCACATCCACGTTTTCTTACTAAGCGCTGTTCAAAGGTCCAATCGCAGAACTGTTCATTGATTCATCTTCTAATCTCCCCTTTAGATTTTTTTTTCTATAAAACTTCAGTGCTTCTACCAAAACTCGACATTATTATATCAGATAATTTCAGAAACAATTCTCATGCACGATTTTATATCCACTTGCAAATAACATGTTTCTCCGATACATGGAATAAATGTTTGATACAGAAAATATGATAGAAAGAAGACTGCCCTAAATTGGACAACTCCTATCTCAAGTTTTGCTCTTATCAACATATTCGGCGATCCATTTTTATTTATTTAGATAGAAGACGATATATGAGTGCGTTTTATCACATTAAAATTTCCACATTTGAACGAAGATCAATTTCGTTTGCGCAAACATCAAATGGCCTAACAACGCTTGTCAATATGTAATTGTAGAACACATGCGAATTGAATTTTTCGAATTTTCCCATTTTCCTTCAGAGTTTTCCGAAAATGTTCAATTGTCATGTTTGGTCGGAATATGTTTGGTTGAAACATGTGCATTATTTTATGGGTCCCACTCTCCATTCCAGAGGAGGAAGGGATGTCATACCATCATAGAAACATTTCTTGTACCCAAAAACCCTTACATCCGAAATTTGGCTCAATTTGCTTGATTTGTTCTCGAGTTATGCAGAAGCTTGTGTTTCATTTGTATGGGAGCCCTCCTTTAGAGAGGGAGGATAAGTGTCGAACTACCATAGAAACGTTTACCGATCCCTAAAATCTCATATGCCAAGTTTGATTCCATTTGTTTGATTTGTTCTCGAGTTGTTCAGCACCCTGCTCCTCTTTAGAGAGGGGAAAGGAGTGCCAAACCACCATAAAAACATTTATTGCTCCCAGAAATCTCTATATGTCAAATTTGGTTCCATTTGCTTGATTAGTTCTCGAGTTATGTAGAAATTTGTGTTTCATTTTTATTTTCCTTAGAGAGAGGGGAGGAGCGTCTATTCACCATAGAAATATGGAAAATCCAATTTTTTTCGATGCCAAATGACTTAAAAATGGTGTTATCTCGAAAACCAATTTTTGGCCGAAAATCGACCTTTTGGGACTTAGCCTGGGAGGTAATGAAGGTATGAGAAAAAAATAATTATCGATATTAAAGAACCTATCATGTACATTTTGTTTATTGGCCCAAAAATGATCTTTGCAAAATTTCATCACAATCGGACATGATTTAGGGGTGCTTCAAGGCACTCAAGGTTTTGATTTTTTGGACATTCAGAACATTCAGTCCCAAAACGTCGATTTTTGACCAACTTTTTTTTTTGAGATAATACCAGATCTCGTCGTTTGATTCATTTTTAAGTCTCTAAATTTCCTTTACTCCCCCCCTTGGGAGATTTTCGTGGATTAAATAATCAAAACTTTGAGAGCTTTGAGCCACCCCTAAATCATGTCCGATTGAGCTGAAATTTTGCACAGGTCATTTTTTGGGCCAATAAACAAAATGTACATGGTCGGTTCTCAAATTAGATAATTATTTTTTCCCATACCTTCATTACCTCTTAGGCTAAATCCCAAAAGGTCGATTTTCGGCCAAAATTTTTTTTTTTCGAGATGGAGGCGATCTGGCGTATTGGTAACAACCATACCTCTCACGCAGAGATCACGAGTTCAATTCTCACTTCCGACATTCTTCCAAAAAATGGTAAAAGTGACGAACCAGCCGAAATGTGTTGAAAGTCACTACAATAGAGAAAAAAAAATCGAGATGAACCCAGATCTCGACGTTTCATGCATTTTTAAGGCATTTGGCGTCGAAAAAAAATGTATTTATTTTCCAGCACGGTATGGGGACTTGTCAGAGATAAAATTTGTCTTTGCTTAACGATCGGCAGACCGAAGAGCTACTTGATTCACTGGATGTTGAATTCGACACCGATGACGAAGAAGATCCTGAAGACTTCGGAAGCGACGGAAATTGAGGAATTATTTTCATCGTCTCCTTCACCAATACAAAAAATATACCACTAAGAAGCGGATTTTGGAGAATCGTCATATGTGTCAGACATTCTTGTAGAACCCAGATAGTTCACTGGATCCGCAGACAAAAGCGATCCGTGATTTGCAGCTTCTTTGCTGCTGCCGGATGCCGTGTTCGGAGATACCTTATGAAATTCCCGACGTCGCAAATGACTTGACGGTAGCTACAACCACTCGTTGTATCCATTCTGCATAAAGGGTGTGTCACGGAAAAAAAGCTGTAGAAATTTAATTTTTAGGAATTATATCTTCAGCTTTCGATTATAATCAGATAAGAGTGTATAGATCACGTTGACCATGCTTCACTGTCAATTTTTCGTAAATTTGGAAAAATGTCGTCGAACGAAAAAGAGCGTCGTGAATTAATCCTGTGCACTCATTTCGAGAATCCGGAGTTGTCACATCGGGACATCGGTAAGATGCTGGGAATCGTCCAATCCACGGTCAGCAGAGTACTAAGCGATACTTCGAGAACCTAACCATCGACCGGAAGGTGAAGAACGGCAAAAATGGATGCTCCGTCAGTGAAAAAGATCACAAGCGCGTAGTTAAGCAGTTTAGACGTGATTCGAGAAGTTCGGTCCGGGATGTCGCCAATAAGCTGAATTTGTCAAGTTCATTCGTCCATCGGACCAAGCAGCGGGGGGGCCTGTGTACATACAAGGTTCAGAAGGCTCCTAACCGCGACGAAAGGCAAAATATGGTGGGAAAGACGCGAGCCCGGAAGCTGTACACCGAAATGCTGACGAAGCCGCATTGCCTGGTAATGGACGACGAAACCTACGTCAAAGCGGACTTTCTTCAGCTGCCGGGCCTGTTGTTCTTCTCCGCAGAGGACAAATTCAGCGTTCCTGAGGAGATTCGCAAGCAGAAACTATCCAAGTTTGCCAAAAAGTACATGGTGTGGCAAGCGATCTGCTCTTGCGGAAAGCGGAGCGCCCCCTTCGTGATGACCGGCACGGTAAACGGGCAGCTTTACCTTAAGGAGTGCCTACAGAAGCGCTTACTACCACTATTGAAGCAGCACGAGGGTCCGACCATCTTCTGGCCGGATCTCGCTTCGTGCCACTATTCAAAGGACGTGTTGGAGTGGTACGAAGCCAACGGGGTCACCTTCGTGCCAAAGGAAATGAACCCGCCCAACGCGTCGGAGCAATAGAGAAATATTGGGCGATTATGAAGCAGGCCCTCCGGAAGAATCCAAAAGTTGTCAAATCGGAAGCGGACTTCAAGAGAAAATGGATTTCTGTTAAAAAAAAACTACAACCTGACGTTGTACAGAACCTTATGGACGGGGTAAAGAGGAAGGTGCGAGCATACGGGCTTTGGCTCGAAGTATGAATAAAAAGAAAATGCCAAAAGTTGTTTAATAGTTTTTATTTTACTGTCTAAAATTTTCAAAAGGATCGGTCTACTGGGAGAATTTCTACAGCGTTTTTTCCGTGATGCAATTTGATGTGACACACCCTTTATGCCGTTTCTACCGTCTCGCCAAATAAATTTATTTAAATCGTAAATTTATTTACTCGTGAATATTTGTTGATATTGATATACACTGGATAAATCTATGATCTTTCGAATTATTTACCTCAAAATACGAAGCTACGCATTCCATTTCACTCGAGCCTTCTCGTAAAATCCTATTTTTGATTTCTCTGAATTTCCTATTCGCTTTGGATATTCCATATTCTATGTGGCTTTCTGTACCATCATCATTTCCGTATTTCCATATGAATTTCTATTTTATTTTCTCTTGAATATATACTTAGACATGGTGCGGACCGCATTAGAATTTACATTAAAGCCGCTGGCCGCCATGATTTTTTTTCTACTACTGTTCCTAATGAAATGTAAAATATACGTATTCAATTCACTTTTTATTCCAAATTAGAAAGCATTTAGCTCTATACCTGTAAAATTCATAACTCGAGGACAAAATTAGATGAATGATCGTTCATTGATAGAAGAGGGTCCGAGCAGCTCGTAGATTTGTTTTGACGTTTTCCCGCACTTAAATAACGTGACAATTGCCACACGCTTCTCGTACAGACCGAACTTTATCGTTGCTGGGAAACTGAACAAGTACTGATGGGACCACGAAACTCAGCGATGGGACCACGAAACACGACTGCACTGCCCATGATTGCATAGGAGACGTAATCGACAACACCATTAGTGTTGGGAAAACGCAATTTTGTTGTTTCTTTTTTCTACAATGCAAACCATGCAACTTCCAATGAAATAATCTGTTCAGTTGAAGGATATTATCGGCAAAAAGAGGGCCTAGGAGATTTTGCGGATTGAAACAATTTTTTTTTTTCATTTGGAAAACGTTTAGTAAACATTTATTCGCATAGCTAGACGTAATCACTAGGTTGCTCTGTCTGTAGCGTTAGTATTTACATTTCCGATAATAGTCAAAACGTCTCCGTCGGTAGTTTCAGTTGTAACCGGATAAAATCAAATAGGTTTGGAATAAATTTGGTGAAATATCTCGAAAAGGCGGTCTGGATTTTGAATACTCTGGGATATGATAAGAACAGTAGGTTGGTGTTTCTCAATTAATTGAATTTGTAGAGGCAATCTGCAATGTTGGTAATTTTAGCAACATGATTTACCGATATCACGATCAATCGCATAAAGATGGTAGAGGGACTTACACCAACGGTAAGAGTAAATTGGAATAATTCAATGTTGAGTCCAAGAAGATATAATGCTAAGAATCAATATTATTTTAATTTTACTACTGATCTGATTGTTTCATTATCTACTTGAAGATTCAAACGCAGGAATTTTGGTAATTAAAACATAAAAAAACACTTCTTTGCTTCTTTTTGTTCATCGTGTACACAAAACCTTTTTTTTTTCGGAAACGTTTCTTCAAAATTGCGCAAATGTTTTCGAACAAGAAATGTTTGTTCGCATGTTGGACGTTATTCAATCATAAAAAAGTTTCTACAATATTTTTTGTTTGTTTCAATATAGAAAATCCTTAAATACAAACATACTCCAACACCGTTTCGATTTCACACGAACTACTTTTCTTGAGCCATTTAATCTAAATCAGCTTGAATGTGAGAGATAGTCACTGTTGGTGAATGAACTGTCAGTGATTCTGTTCCTTGAATTTGATTTCACTTCTTTCATTACTAAAACAATTTCTCACACATAAAGGGTGTGTCACATCAAATTGCATCACGGAAAAAACGCTGTAGAAATTCGCCCAGTAGACCGATCTTTTTGAAAATTTTAGACAGTAAAATAAAAACTATTAAACAACTTTTGGCATTTTCTTTTTATTCGTACTTCGAGCCCAAACCCGTATGCTCGCACCTTCCTCTTTACCCCGTCCATAAGGTTCTGTACAACTTCAGGTTGTAGTTTTTTTTGAACAGAAATCCATTTTCTCTTGAAGTCCGCCTCCGATTTGACAACTTTTGGGTTCTTCCGGAGGGCCTGCTTCATAATCGCCCAATATTTCTCTATTGGGCGAAGCTCCGGCGCGTTGGGCGGGTTCATTTCCTTTGGCACGAAGGTGACCCCGTTGGCTTCGTACCACTCCAACACGTCCTTTGAATAGTGGCACGAAGCGAGATCCGGCCAGAAGATGGTCGGACCCTCGTGCTGCTTCAATAGTGGTAGTAAGCGCTTCTGTAGGCACTCCTTAAGGTAAACCTGCCCGTTTACCGTGCCGGTCATCACGAAGGGGGCGCTCCGCTTTCCGCAAGAGCAGATCGCTTGCCACACCATGTACTTTTTGGCAAACTTGGATAGTTTCTGCTTGCGAATCTCCTCCGGAACGCTGAATTTGTCCTCTACGGAGAAGAACAACAGGCCCGGCAGCTGACGAAAGTCCGCTTTGACGTAGGTTTCGTCGTCCATTACCAGACAATGCGGCTTCGTCAGCATTTCGGTGTACAGCTTCCGGGCTCGCGTCTTCCCCACCATGTTTTGCCTTTCGTCGCGGTTAAGAGCCTTCTGAACCTTGTATGTACGCAGGACCTCCCGCTGCTTGGTCCGATGGACGAATGAACTTGACAAATTCAGCTTATTGGCGACATCCCGGACCGAACTTCTCGGATCACGTCTAAACTGCTTAACTACGCGCTTGTGATCTTTTTCACTGACGGAGCATCCATTTTTGCCGTTCTTAACCTTCCGGTCGATGGTTAGGTTCTCGAAGTATCGTTTTAGTACTCTGCTGACCGTGGATTGGACGATTCCCAGCATCTTACCGATGTCCCGATGTGACAACTCCGGATTCTCGAAATGAGTGCACAGGATTAATTCACGACGCTCTTTTTCGTTCGACGACATTTTTCCAAATTTACGAAAAATTGACAGTGAAGCATGGCCAACATGATCTATACACTCTTATCTGATTATAAGCGAAAGCTGAAGATATAATTCCTAAAAATTAAATTTCTACAGCGTTTTTTCCGTGATGCAATTTGATGTGACACACCCTTTATTCGTGGATTGTAACAAATTGAATAAAATGAGCATTTTTATTAGTTCTGGAAATCGCGCTTCTGGAACAAATCTGGAGTAGATATCCAAGAAATCATGGTTTTAAAATTTGGCAAGCAGCTCTGAACCACACTGCGTTTCAATGGATTCTATCTGCATGTTTTCAGCAGCATGTTAATCATCGAAATTGAATGGGGTGGAGAAAATTGGAGAATTTCTTCATCTGCTTTTAGGTACCAAAATCAGCGAGAAAAATCAGCATTAATCGACTGGAGTGCCTCAAAATTGTCGACACCAGAGAAAAAAATCTCAATGTTAGAAAATGAGTAAAATGAAAATTTGCCATTTGTTGTTTGAATCTGAGCTTGTTTTCGAGTGAAAAAAGGAATAAAGGAAAGAAGGCAAGAAACATGGAACTCACAATGATGCAATGCGTGCGAATTGATTGTTGATTTCGACGATATCCGTCAACATTCTCGAATCCTGCGTCTATAGGAAAAAGGCAAGCCAATTCCTCGGTAACTTCGAAATCCTTCTCCAATCGATTACCACTGAATAAAATACATAGTCGGCAGCTCTTTCTTTTAAACTTTCAAACAAATAATTTTCGCACCTAACTGAGCCAATTTTCCAGCCAGGATGTGGCAACAAACTTGTCCATTTTTGACCATATTTTCGTTTCACATTGAGCCTTCAAAACATCAGCAGATTCATTGCAAATCAAATAAACCATGATTTATGCACGCAAAAAAGTATATTTCAGACAATTTTCCCTGGAATACACGTCCTGGCGAGAGCGAGAGCACAGCAAAATCGAATGAATTGTCTCCCAAACTTTTTCTCTCTCTTATGAACTCACGCGTTCATACATCCCGAACTCTCTCATAAGACTCTTGAAAATGTTTCCAGCACTTAAGCCTGGTTTATACGTTGTCAGTTACTCGGTTGCGAATAAACGAGAAATGATCCGAAGAATTACGAACGTACCCATACCACGAAATTTGACATTTGATTTGTATGTATGGGGCTACTCGCAACCGAGCTATTTCAATGTTTTTTGGCTACTCCCGTTTACACCGTACATACAAAAAAAAAATGTCAAATTTCATGGTACGGGTACGTTTCTTAGGATCGTTTGTCGTTTACTCGTAACCGAGTAACTGACAACGTAAAAACCCAGTTTTACTGCCGTTAATTGCACGAATTTATGCGAGTGTGAGCTGAACAGAACCAAAAACGTGAAAAAGCTCTTTGAGTACTAACGAAAACAATTGTCAGAAGGTTAAATTATCGTGGAAAAAAACGGAAAAGAAAACCGAAGATAATCAGCTTAGATACACACGATTAACAAGAATTACTCACAAAGTTATTTTTATTTAATTGTATGGAAGACTTTTCAACTATATTCCTAATTTCGCTCATATGATTTTTTTTTTGTCAAATCAGGCTGCGGGCCGCAGGTTGGACACCACTGATTTAAAGGGTCTAATGAAGAAACTGCTATGGTGCTATGAATAGCCTTAGAGAAAAACCGGAAAACTTTCCTTTAAAGTACATGTTTTTTCTGGGTCATGGTTTCTGATTGCAAGTTCCAATAGACATGTTCGTATTCCGATTATGAAGGGCCTGAAGTGTTGGCTAGAATTAGGTTTGGGTTCGGTCAACTGTCTGGACTCGATCAAATTAGCAGACCGTTATCGGGAATCTAGTAAAGCATGAATCCACCAAGTAAATTCTCAGCTGATCGGACATAGGTATTGGGTTTAATTCTCGATCGGTCATGATTTTTTTCGGGTTGGAAATTTTCTTGACACGCCATGGAAAACACAAAAAAATGAAATTTAACACTAATTTTGGAATTGCTCAAAAACATTTTTTCCCTTCATATTTGGAGCTTCGCAAATGATATCGGCGAGACGTTGATTCAAGGTATACCTTTGTTGAACAACAATTGTGTTACTTGATTGTCACAACCCTTCGGTCGGCGCATCTTACAATGCGAGCGGAGTGACAGAAGACTCGTCCGACAGCGAGAAAAGTCAAACATCAGCATAACAAACGTTTTGTCTTGGTCAGTCGTTGTGTTTATATTTGATTGCCCACCGCATCCATGTAAAAATGCTATTTTCAGGAAGTAATTTATATAATTAAAAACGTACATTTTTGTAGAGCTCCCACTGAATATGAGGCTAATGTGATAGCGTGGAGTGAATATTTGTGAAATCACGGTCGAAAAAGACGGATAAAGGTGATATTTCCAAGTGCAATTTTCACTCCCCCACGTTCATAGAACCAAACGAAGTTTCAATATTTTACCGTTATGAAATTGATGTTTCGAAGGCTCTCAGTGTCGGTGAGTATGTTGTGAGATTATTATCTCAAAATTTCAGTGAAAATGTTACTGCTTTCGAAAACTAAGCATACGACTGCTCTCTAGACCTTTTTACCACATGAATAATCGAAATAAGCCACGATATAAATGTCTTCTGTTAAAAAACAACCAGTTTAATAATTCATGAGAATTTTGGCCGTGAGTACTTTCAACATTGTTTTGTTTCATTCATATACATTCCATATTGAATGAAAATAATTACGACACGATATTTTGCTTGCTAATACAGATACACTTCGCCTACTGCTCCACCTCTATATGTACCTCATTGCATTGTGATATAGAGCGAAAATCGTTCTATTGAGCCACATACAGGAAAATAATAGCCGGGGAAATTGAGTGTTCGAAAAATCGGAGGTTGGCCATAACGAACATTTTTTTCTGCTGAATCAACACCAACATATCTAACCTCCGCTGCGCACTATAATTTGTTTACTTTAGAAGACGGAAGGTTTCTCGTTTCTTCTTGCATTTTCAGTTGTGAATGTTTGCAAATATCGATTAATATAGCAAATATTATTGAAAATCTGTATGATTTTTCGTCCATAATAACCTTAGGTGATGGCGGCCAGTAGAATTTCTTTTGTGGAGGAGCTGGAGGATCAGTACGTGTAACGAGGATTCTAATGAGATTGTTTGTGTGAATATTCTTCCGTCGGACCGAATAATAACCTCCCAGCCCCATTGTTTTTTTTCGCAGTACTCTGATACTTTACAGGTTTTGGAAAAAGTTCGATTTTTTCGGGAAATGGATAATTGGGGAGACAATTTTTTAAGCATTGACATTTCTTCACAGTTAACAATAAAAATAACAGCATATGCTTTCGTTTGAAAGAGAAAACCTGCCAGTAATAAGTTAAAATTACAAATTAAGAAATGTAACATCTCACCTTAGGTGGATTAATTTGGATTTATACTTAGTGACCTCCATTCTCCCGGAATCCAAAATTGATGCATTTATGAATACCGTATATTTGCTAATTAAAGTGACTTTTAGTTCGAAGTATGTTTGTACTTGCAAAAAAAAGTGCGGGTTTCGGCCAATGTTCGATTTTTCGAACAGTCATTTCCCGGAAAATGGAAGATGGGAAAAAATAATTCTTGAACATTGGAGTTCCTTTAGCGTCAATAATCGAAATTACACCAATGGCTTTCGTCAAAAAAATAATTTGTACAGCTTGGTCGTTAATGGGTTAAGGTAACCTTAGAAATCGATTTGGCAATATTGTACTTAAATTGAACTTAAAGCTAGTTAAAATTCTGAACTATTGTATAAGGTATGGAATAATTCAAAAGTAAGTATTTACAATTTAAACATCTTAAGAAAATTTGCACTATGATGTAGGGCCATTTCATTCTGAGGATTCCACGCCCACAGCGCGTGACGCAAGTTATAAGTGAAGATTCACCAGGGATAAAGAAGATACTGAACGTAGGTTTTTAATTTAATTATAATCCTATCCAAAAAAGTATCAATTTGTGAACAGAAAGATTTTAATACACGTTTCTACGGTATTCAAAATCGTGGACCTTTCTTATCCCTGCCATCGTTGACGTCACGTCAACATGATGTTACACAAATCTAGTTGCATGCATGTCTCGAGAAGACGATGATACAATGTTTGTAGCTAATGGTATCTCTTCCATACAGTGCCCTGTTGAAGTTGGTTGATGCTACGTGAGGCGATTGTATCACTCCACGCTATCACATAATCGATAGAAAATTCAGTTTCTACGATTTTCAGTTTGTTTGAATGTTTTCGAATCGAATTGCAGATTGCAGAAGATGCGCCTAGCCACATTTGACAGTCAATGATTTTAGTTTTCCAATTGCGAGCACATTTAGTTTGCGGAGCTGTGACGAACACCGTATATTGAGAAAAGGTTTACAACATTTTACAATTATGATTTCCTTTTTCAATTTATTTTTGTTCATTCAAAAACTAAGTTTATGCAATCAGCCGAGACAAGGCATACACTCTGATATCAATTATTCGAACTGATTCATCTTTTGTATGGTTCACCGTTCGATTTATAACAGATTTGATCGTAATTGAAAGAAACTTCCAAACGAACCTAAAACATATAACATTCTCTTCGATCCAATTTCTGGGTATTTTCGAGAATATCAAAAAACACAAACAAAAAACGACTAATTGTTTCTGTCAGAACCATTACACATCCAGCGATCTCGTGGCGGTTTTCTT
The DNA here is from genome assembly GCF_029784135.1 of Toxorhynchites rutilus septentrionalis. NCBI lineage: Eukaryota > Metazoa > Arthropoda > Insecta > Diptera > Culicidae > Toxorhynchites > Toxorhynchites rutilus. The sequence goes on from NC_073745.1 coordinate 47,769,734, forward strand.
CCCTCGACGGTCATCGATTGATATTTGCCGGAATGAAACGGGAACTCCCTTTCCCTTCCTGTTACACAGGGTGGGTAGACTCTATCGAGCGCCCAACAATTTCCACATGTCATTCCACATATACGAGTATTAAAAATAGCTGAGAACGAAGAATTCCGTCCTCGCACATAGCGCACAGGAAGATACTCACCAGCGTAGTAATGTGGCTCTCGTTCCCGGAAGTGGTGATGTCGCATCGAAACCTCCGGGTCCCCTGGTCGGTGCAGCTGCGGAATCAGGTTCAGCCAGAGTGCCATCTTGTGACCCCGGTAGTGAGTACGCATCTTTGGTTTGGTTGCTGAAAGTGGCAAAAAGACGAAGCGAAAAGTCGTGTAAAGTTAGACAGGAAATGCATTACGGTCGCTCGCTACATCCGCTGCACAGCGGCAGCAGCAACAAAAAAATGTATAGAAAATATGCTACATCATTGCATAAGAGTGCTCAATAGTCGAGAAAAACGTCCTTTGATAAAGCCAAGAGTTCGATATTTCGATCATTTTCCAAACTAGGTCAGTTTGTAGTCAATTTGCAGAGTCCTTTTAATCCGCATATAATTCTCCCAGAGTATTAACAGACACATCTTGCCTCAAATAAAGAGAAAAAGATTCACTCTAAATTATCTTCCAAATCTTTAACGGAAATCTTCACAGCCTTTTTCAGTCTATAAATTTAAGATTAAAACTTCTCCGCCCGGCGCGGTCCCCGAGCAAAGCCAGCCAATTCATTTAACCCTTCGAAATGGGGGTCCTCCCAGCGCCGTCACGTACTCGAAAACGTTCTTTCATCGTGTTCATACAAAATTAAAATTAAACCGACGCTGAATCCTTCTGATCTCTGCGTTGAACGGTCTTGTTTCTTCTAACCGAAAATTTTGGCCGCTTTCATCAACACTCCGAGTGAAAACTAGATAATGGAATCGACCGTTCCTCCGTTCCTTCGGAAGTGGGGAGAGAGAGAGAGAGAGAGAGAGAGAGAGATAGCGAACTAAGAAGATATAGAGTGAAAAAAGTACCCAAACGGCAAGATTATGTTTCCCCCGTCGAAATTGGGGATTCCCTGGAAAAATCCAATAAAACGAAGAAAGTTTTTTTATTAGGTTCGGCGAATCCGTTTTTCTTCCGTCGCGAGTACGGCTTTCCCCGGTAATAGTTCAACATGATTGCATTTTTTCCTCTTCTTCCCGTGGCGGAAGTTCCGCCGCTTTGAATCAGAACGGGTTCTAGAGAAAAATTCCAATCATAATCAAAGGGAAGCCTCTCAGCTAGTTCTCCCCATATGGTTGGTAGGTTCCTTTTGTTTCCGACGTATCATCGCGTTCAGGCTGGCTTTGTTTTCGGTCTGGGTGTGCAAGGATTCACAATGTGTCGGAGGAAAATGGCTGTATAGCAGCAGCAGCATTGTGTGTGAGATTGGATCGGTGGCGCGGAAGAATAGGTCGAACAGAAATCGGGTTTCCTTCCAAATTTTCGCGGGCCACTCTAGTGTCATCGTGTGCTGGTATGCTGTTTACAGTGTTGGCCAAAATAAATGGTAATTTGATTTTTTTCAATATATACAATGAGGATTGGCCTCTTTCAAAACTGGTTAAATATTTATTTTTAGTTAAAGATAATTGAATATAATAAAACTTGAAAGGAGTTCAATTTATTTTGACCAACACTATAGGGTCACTTGGATGTGAGAAACAAACTCAAAAAAAAAAAATCATCCAATAACCCACGCAGGGTGTGGGTGCGTTGGAAGACGCCGGATGACAATCTGTTCCAAACTGTGATGAACAGCGAAAGAAACGCGGAGATGAAACGGAGACCACGAAGAATAATCAAGTGACAATTTCCACTGGGATCAGCTTTTTTGGGTTAGATTGTGTCGCTTTGCTTGTCTAGTTATGCGGGATTTGGTACGAACGCGAAAAGGGGGAGAACAATATGTGGAATCAGTCGACTTCCGGTTGCTTTAACAGACCGCCCACAATATGGTGGATCTGGAGATGGCATTATTTTGCACACACTCTTCGCCTTCGCTGCCGTTCGATCGCACACAAGTATGACACAAAGAGTCATCTTTTAGACAGTCAGTTACTTGCCGTCACGATTCTTTTGACATCATTGTAATGAAACTGATTTATAAATTATGCATGATGGCAATCCAGTTTTTTCCTCCTATTCAAATTTCACACACAGAAGCTTCGCATGAGATGGATAATCTAGTGGTAAATACATCTTCATAAATGATGACAGTATGAACGTCAGTGTTCCCTTCTATTTGTTTCTGTTTAGGGTGAAAATATTTTGAATATCCTCTCGTTGGCTGCTGGTTTGAGATTGATAAGGTTTAGCTTTTTTTTTTTGCTTTGGTATAAAAATCAATAGTGATGAATTGTTGACCTGGATGGCAAGTGGGTTGACTGCATAAATATAAGGCTTCGAATAATTATTTTTCTTTTAGTTTACTTGTATAAGAATTGTACATCCGTAAATGGTTTTTCAATCAATTTTTTACGTTTTGGAATTCATATAGGTGTGTTTTAATCGACGTTGATTACAACCATTTTGTACTAGGTCTTCATTCTATAGTATACGTATCAATTAGTTTTTCAATCGATTTTAAATGTCTAAAAACAACAGAAAATGTCATTACTCTCAAATACTGGTATAGCATTTGTATAATATTAGGTTGTCAAAAAAGTCCTGCGGTATTTTTTTTGAATTTTCATTTGTTCATAAAATTAGATACAATCATCTGTTTTAAGTCAAATATGTGTCGTTTTGTTCGATGACTTGTTCCCAACGAGATCTCAACTTCATAATACCCCTGTTATAGAAGCTCGCTTCCTTATTGGCAAAAACTCGGATAGCCAATTTTCACAGGCCTCTTTTGTGGCTAACTTCTGACTACCTAGGTCGTTCGCCATGGACAAAAACAGGTGGTAGTCACTTGGTGCAAGGTCCGGACTATACGGCGGATGCAAAAGAACCTCCCATCCGAGCTCCCGGAGCTTCTGGCGTGTCACCAAAGAAGTGTGTGGCCTGGCGTTGTCCTGATGGAAGACAATGCGACCTCTGTTTATCAAAGATGGCCTCTTCTTCAAGAGTGCTACCTTCAAGCGGTCCAGTTATTGGCAGTACAGGTCCGAATTGAGCGTTTGGCCATAGGGAAGCAGCTCATAATAGATTATTCCTTGACAATCCCACCAAACACACAGCAGAACCTTCCTGGCCGTTAATGAGGGCTTGGCCACCGTCTGAGCCGCTTCAGTGGGCTTCGACCACGACCGTTTGCGCTTCACGTTGTCGTAAGTGACCCACTTTTCATCGCCAGTCACCATCCGCTTCAGAAACGGGTCGATTTTGTTGCTATTCAGCAGCGATTCACATGCGTCGATACGGTCAAAGATGTTTTTTGCGTCAACGTGTGTGGCACCCATACATCGAGCTTCTTTGTGAATCCTAGCTTCTTCAAATGGTTAATAACGGTTTGATGACTTATCCCCAGCTCTTGGCCGATGATACGGCTGCTACTATGCCGATCTTTCTCGGCTAATTCAGCGATTTTGTCGCAATTTTCGACGACAGGCCTTCCGGAGCGTGGCGCATCTTCGACGACCTCTACACCAGAACGAAAACGTTGAAACCATCGCTGTGCGGTGGAAATGGAAACTGTATCGGGTCCATAACCTGCACAAATTTTATCGGCAGCTTGAGATGCATTTTTGCCTTTGTCATAGTAGTACTGTAAAATATGTCGGATTTTCTCTTTATTTTGCTCCATATTTGCGACACTATAACTCACGAACGACTTAACCAAACAAAACACTGTCAAGGACTATATTATAGCGCGCATAAAATACCTTTCCAACAAGCTATAGTATGACTCGATACAATGAATACAACTAGAACTACGCGCTTACAACGACACCTCGCGGAAATACCGCAGGACTTTTTTGACAGCCTAATATATATGGTATTGCAATATAAGATCAATCTGAGAGAGCGATACAAGAACATTGAAGTTTTTCGCGTACTTTATTTATAATAAGGTGTAATACAGTCAACTCTCCCTAACTCGATTTCCAAGGGGACCAAGGGGAATATCAACGATAACAGAGTTATACAACTTTTTTATGTTTCGGACTCTGTTGCTCTCTCATTAAAAAGTACGCTACGTAAACCGATTCTGTTGCTTTCATTTGAAAGATGAAAAAATAGTACAGGATATATTAGTGGAACATTTAAAAGAATGGATTAGTGGATGTTGTTTGACATTTTGGAAGTGGAAAATTTAAAAGTTAATACTTTTTTAAATATGTAATTATTAATTTTATCCCAACAAATCATACTGAACTTGAGTGTTTGTTTCTAATAATCAAATTAAAGCTCTCTAACCACTCTACAATTTGTTCTTTGACGCCCAACTTCTATCTCTCTTAATTTCGCTGCAATATCGTTATAAATAATTCCTGATGAAAATTCAATCAAAATCTTCAAAAATCGCGATTTTTAACCCACTGTACTTATAAAAGCCACTTAAAATTCACTTTAATATTGAAGGATTAATTTTTTTTTCTTGAAATTATTCATATTTGAATTATGAAAAAAAAAAAAAAAAATTCCAAACTGAATATAATCAAGTCCTAAATTTTATATGATCGAGTCCGACCTGCATAAGGAACTAGGTCAACAAAGAAAATATTGATTTAGTATTTTATTCAAACTAAATTTTAACGATCTCGCAGGAACTGTTCAATCACACAGTGTGTTCAAATAGTTTCACAGGAACATTTTCAGTTGATTTCAATATTCCGGACAAATACTTCAGGTTTGATTTAACGTTCGAAGGAGTAATTTCGACACAACCATCTGAACCTTCCCTTCCTGATTCTCCATCTCAATAGAACTACTATCTTCAGCGATTTTCTCAGCTTTTTCAACACTTTTCAGTATATCGGTATCTGGCATCAGATCACAGCAAATCACGTTTTGGTTCTTTTTGCACTAACAATTAAAAGACATTGAGCAATTGAACGATATTGTACTGTCGACATCAGCAAGCTCACGACGCATTAATTATGCCAGCGGAATATCACCATCATCATTGATCCATTTCTAAAAAAGCATTAAGGCCATCCAGGCCTTGGTGTTGCTCTCGTATATCATTGGTAATGGCTCCTTCTTTTTGAAACATCGTTTTACTCTTTCCATTGATCAGCAACGGTAGTTTATCGCTTACGTCCATGTTGGTTGTGCTTTAAAGCTGAGAATGTTCAGTTTCTGGACAATTCGCAAGCCATATCCCGAAGAATAGAACCTGAGAGAGGTAAATCATTCTCTCAGGCTCGATAAGACAAAAAATCCATTGACCGCTCCAGCCGTTTGATCAACATATGCTTTTGGTGTAGATTCAATTTTCCATTCCGGTTCCATTTTTTCTTTAGCTTGAATTGTGTTGATACCGTACTTTGTGCAATACTGAAATCTTCTACTGCTTTAGACAACTTCCATCCATACTTTTTGACCTGCTCGATGATGCTCAAATAATGCGCAATGGTTAGCGTTTTAATTGTTCGCTTGAAAGGTTTTTCGTGGTTTTCCATACTTGAAAAGAAATTTCTTGATGACACGAACACTTCGTCTTCACTTTCAAGAGCAATAGAAATCAGAGTTAATAACGCACAAAAACATGTACCGTTTTGTCTCAAATTCCGAACACTTAATCTTTGTTGGCCATTAAACAGTGTCTCATTTCTCAAAATGGTACTTTTTCGCGAAATTAATGTGGTTTCTGGATACAATAGAGCCTCTTCTTTCATTTGTCCACCATGAAATTGATTTACAAATACATATTCATGGTGAAAAACTAAAAATATGTTTGATTACATTTGTCTCAAATTCCGCACAACAGAAATGCAGTTTACTCTAAAAAATCATAACTTTTGAACTACTGGACCGATTCAGGTGATATATCAAATTAAAACCAATTGGCCATTCTTCTTTGAAAAAATACCATGCTCCCAAAAAATTGGATTTTGTGCTTCGAAACTTGTGTCAAATTCAGAATTGGCTAACGCAAACATTTGATCGCTGGTTTGACTGTCACTTTTTTGCAAATGTTCAGTATTATAAGATATAGGCAGCATCGATACCTATGAATGATGTTAAAATGAAGCATATACCACAAAAAATGTCAGGGTATTTATTTTTCAATTATCTATAACATTAAAGTTCAGTAAATCTGCATTTAAAAATGAAGTGTTCGGAATTTGAGATAAAACGGTCAGCGAGAATCAATCGAGATAGGGAGGTGAAAATCCATGCAAAAATGAATCAACCCCCATCGAGTAAGGGAGGCATCAAGTAAGAGAAAATATCGAGTTACAGAACATCGAGTGAGGGAGCGTTGACTGTATTATCACACATTTACCCAACAGTCGTGTAAAACAGCCTTGCATTCCAGCCGGCCTCGGTTCGATCCTCGTTGACATCGTTGTGGCTTTTTTTGTGAGATTGAAAAAGAAAAAAAGAGAGAGATGTCTGCACATACAGACATTTTAAAGCTTTCGAGACAGATGATTTTATTTGCTCATTTGACACTTCAGGACACGAAAAGGCTTTTTTTTTGCCGGAAATGAAATGTTTTTTGAAATATGAAAATAATGAAAATAAACATATTGAACAAATTTAATAGATACAATGTAATCATAGATAAATAATAGTTGAACACTCGTTATTGCTTCAAGTTAAATTTTACATTGAATTTGTTGGTTCAAAAATTATGAATCATGAAATTAGTCGCCACAAGATACCAAACGTTAAGATGTGATTGCCAATTGATCCATTCACTGAAAAAATCGCTTTCGTTCGTTCAAATATGATCTTACAGATAATTTCCCCTAGTGACATTATATTATTGTTACATGCTACAAATCACGACACAAAAGAGAACGAGACAACTCTGCTTCGGTTCGTACTTCATGATACACCAGCACGCAAGCAAAACCGTCATGTACGCTTTCGGTGCAGAAAGTTTGTTTTTTTTCTTTGCCTCTAACATATACATATCGAACCTCTCCATGCATCATGAAACAGCAGGATCATACGGACTACGCAAAGCGAATGATTCATATTCAACTAATGTAGCTGATTCCGATTTTCAATTCTCAGAGAGTACAAACTATATGATTATTTAGCTCCCTTGAAATATATATATTCATATAGACCGCATAATTTTACTAGCAACACCGCTCCAGTGCGAAACAAAAACTCTCTCGTTTTAGCTCTTTTCCCATTCGCTGCTCTCCGCAAGTGTTGACCGAATGATGAAATAATTTTTCTTGTATCATTTATTGCTTTGCACTTGTCTGTGCAGTGGTTTCCGCTATAGTAGAACGGGACTATATATGCGATACAAACTTGTATGTAGGCTTCGAAAACGATGTGCGATGTTTGGTGCAGTTCGGATATGCAATCAACAGTCTTCGTTCCTCTCTTGGTTTAATCATTTAGTGTAACACAAGTGATTACTGTTATTCATACAAGTATCTGAATGATCCACTCATATTTGGTTATATGTTCGTGAGAGGTTACTTGCATGTCACATTTTGTATCATTCGATATTGATCGAAATCCAAACACTGGATTTAGTTGATCATCATTGTCTATTTTTTTGTTTCTGTTTCATCGCCATTTAGCAAGGCTTCTAATTCGGAATACGGTCCAAGACCGGAAGTAGTGAATATGATCTTTGAAACACTACGAATAGTAGAACTTCTCTAGGTTCTACAAATATTAGATGATGACGTAAACAGTTGTAGTAGTAATTACTCACATTATTCCTTAGTTTTTATATTTCAGTCAGCATATTTACAGTATTTGAATAAACAGCGTTTATCTTTTTTTGCTTGGTGAGAAATGGATCGCAATTATGTATTTTTCCGGCATATGCTTTTGTACCTACAGTGATTCAAACTTGTATTTGTACACCAGCAAGCTTTCGAAACATTCTAGTAAGATAAAGATAATCATTTTATAGCTTAAACCTTCAGCTTTTGGAAAATTCCACGAACATATTGTTGTCTTAATGTGTATGTAGTAGTGACCAGAAATATCGTGAAGAAATAACAAATCGGTTTTTTTTTTCGTTTCCATGCGATTAGACTAGATCTATGCGACCAGAATCCATTTTTTTGTTCGGAAGTGTGATTTTTTTCCAGAGATGATTAGCTTATTGGCGGCTTCAATATGATAAATCGATCATATAAATAGTTTAAAAGTTATGAAGTAGTTTAAAAGTTATGAATTTAGAAAAAAAGTCATTTTTGGAAATCAAATCGATTTTTTTTTGTTTTTCCAAAAATTTTGTGGACTAACAAAAATTTTTGTCAATTAGGCTTAACGCACATGCAAAGTTGTTTGCTTCAGAATGCATTCTCAAAATATGCACAAAGCATGCTGTGCGGTGCAGAGCTTGTACTGGTGCGCGGAAGTCAAGCAGAACAGAAATGTTGAATTTATTCCTTTCTGAGGCCGTGACAACTATATTGCCACCCAGAAAAAAAAAAAAATTGTGTAAAATTCAGTTGCAATACATTGATAAGATTTTCACCGCAAACATTCTATTTGGGATCTACTGTGTAAGATCATGCAGTTTTTTCAATAAAATAAATGTTGTATTCGATGAAAATTCAAATTTTAATTTTTTTCTTTGTAAGTCTAAATAAAAAAAATATCTCGCTGCACTAGAACTATTGTTTTGATTATTGCATTATCACAGGCGAAATAATGTGAGTTTACAAGGCAGCGGCAAACCGTGTTTTTGGAGTTAACCGGCAGTGGCAACTATATTATCACCAATTTATTCAACTGTTTCAAAAGTGATTTTTTTTTCATCAAAGGTAAATAAGCATGAGCATGTTCTCTGAAATTTTTAGACGATTCCTTGCCTAGTTTCCATGGCCTTATAAAGGCTTAAATAAAACCCAGCTAAGCACCGTCTCGCATCGGACACCGTGGTATAAATTCATTTCCAGTTCAGATTTTCATTGATGTCTAGCTTCAGCCAGCGAGCAGTCAACAACTTTAAAAAGCCGGGATCTCGTTGAACGGCAAGCCGTACCGAATTGTTACCTGTTGGGTAGAAAACGTCACTTTTCGACAAATTATTTTTTTTGGAATGATTGGATTCTTGCATCGCATTCGTGTGTGTTTATTTGTTAATACTAATAAAGTTTTTAGTGTGCGCTCAATTCATTTCTCACCGCGTAAGGTTATTCTACTGAAGAGTTTATTTCGTTTCATTCTGGAATAATAGACGATATAATATTTATGAATGGGATTAAATAAGTTCGTAGTCCTACGTCAATAATGCGGCCATATCTCAGACACCACCTTCGATATTTTTTCATGGCCAGAGACGAAGCATCTTTTTCGTGAAAATTTGTAGTTATGTGTCTTATTGCAAAATATTGAATGGTTTTTTTTATCTATTTGTGCATAAGGGTGCTTATTTTAATTTTAATTTGGTCCGAAAAATCTTTTTTCCTCTTTTTCCAAAAATTCATTACTTCTGGAATACTTGACCGATGAATATGATAGACAAATCAAATTGAAGCCAATGAGCTAGACTTCTTTGAAAATATTATGATTTGAAATATCATACTTGCGAAAAAAGTGGATTTTGTTTTCGTTATTATTGATTGTACAATCAAACCTTTTTTGTGTGCGGGGGATAGCGACCGCACAAAAAAAAAAACGCATAAAAAATCGTACAAAACTTCGCCAGTAGCTTTGAAAAATCAAGTTCAGTACACAATTTGAAAAACACTTTTTTGTGCGGAAGATAGGGACCGCATGAAAAAAGTTTCCCCCAAGATGTTTTCAGTCATCGTTCAATATTCCTTTGTGATTAGACTATGCTACTGGAATCAATTTTTTTTGTTCGCAAGTGAGATCTAAATTAGTTCAGTAGTTCAAAAGTTATGAATTTTGGGAAAAAAAATAATTTTTGGAAACACAGAATAAAGTGATTTTTCGGACCATCAATTAACTCTGAAAAATCATAACTCAAAAACAAAAACAAAAATATCAAATCTGACGAAAATCTGAGAACCACTATATCAATTTGACATGGCAGTACTGAATCTCTATATTAAAAAAACAAAAAGATGATATTTGTCGATGCACTATAGTAGGATGCACTCTCGGTATTTTTTTCAAGTTCTTTTCTCGAAGCTATTGAGAATGGGGTTCAAAAAATTGGGAGATAGTTTTTCACTATGGATTCTATCATGTACCGTGTAGGGGTTCAAAAATCAAACTAAAATTTCTTATTTGGTGCCATGCACAATATTTTCCATGGAGCTGGTTTGGGTTTGGGGCCCCTTTTGTCTTACATACCCAGCCAGACCCTTTGCATATGAAATTTTAGCTTTACCTAGCACGGATACGATCTCCAAACATGATGTTATATCGGAAAATGCACAATTTTTCGGTAGTTGCAGCAGCTAAAATCTTTTTACAACGCTTATGGATAGGTGGAAGTATGAATACTTGTAATAACCTACTCCCTGAACATTTCAAGGTATGATGATAGCGTTATCGCGAACAACTGCATCAGTTGATATTGCCTCGACCTGTGAACGATATATCCATTGTTTTAATGATGGCTCCTATGTGGTTATGGATGGAGAGTTGCCAATCCTAATACATCACAAATCTCCCGTTTGGAATTGTGATTAACTTTGCTAGGCGGTCAGCAGACTCATCTAACACTAACTTAAACAATCTTTTCTGGATCAGTGATGTTCTGGATAGATTTATCAGTGGTATTGCACTGGATCATTTCCTCTTGTTTTCCTCGGAGAATATTCATATCGGATAGAATTTCTTAAATTCAAAAACTTTCTGAAAGCCATTTATGGAGATATCTTCCATTAGAAATGAACCGAGCAGATCATATACCCCGAAGAGCTCAGCCAAAACCAATTTCTTAACGATAAGTTGAGGTGGAACACAACACGTTCAATGATGTGTGAGCTTTTTTTACAATATCCCGGAAAAGCATTCTAAAATTTGCTGGCCCGTTAAAACCTAATGAGTTGAACACTACACTGACATAAATTGGATTAGATAATTTTAGTTTACCTCGAATCAAACAGCGACTTTAAAGGTTGTCTGCAGCTAAGTGACGAACAGAACAGAAGTTGTCTGCAGGTTTGAATACACAAGTGTCTGAAAAAACATCTGCTGTTGTTGTTAAAGCATCGCCAAGCGGAACCTGAAAAAGGTCTAAAAACTTTCGGTAACGAGAAATTAATCCGTTTTTAATGTCACAATTCAAGGTCGATTTTATGATCTACATAAGTGAGTGGGCCGCTTATTAACAGTTTAAGGACCGCACGTTTTGGGGCAAACTTGTACGCTTCATTTGTTCGGATTCCACGAATGAGATCGTTTCCTTCGGTGTGGATGAGACGAAGACGAGCCATCGGCACGCTTTGTTAGATTCTTTGCAGACCAAGGATGTAACCATCAAGTATGGAAAACGGGTTATTTCGTGATCCATCCGTAATAGATGGAACGCGAAACACGAGAAAACTCGTGAGCAGTCTGCAATGTGTTAAAGTGAAAAAAAAGAATATAACGTATTTAATTTTCTAAATCCTATTATTATTAACGTCCACGTTCCACTCGTTTACGATCTTGAACCATTACTAAAAACAGGTTTGCTTGTACAGTGAATTGGAGAAAAAATCAGGTATCACTTTCATTCCTAATAATTTTGATAAGTGTGCTGGATAACACACAGGTCTGATTGACTTTAAAGAATTGCAAACTTAGATTACTGTTCAACGTCTTCGCGATAATTTTCAAATACTCATTTGTTCTATACTCATTCTATGCGGTACACATAGCAACAACCTGGTTTTTAATCAATGAAATATTGACAGGAATGAGATATTTCCATTATGTTCGAACATTAGGGGATACCCATAGAACGTTTAATTTTGAAAAAAGCCCCTCTAGTACTAATATGTATCATGTCCTCCATCAAATATTACGTCAAGTATCTGGCGACAATTTCCAAAAGAATGTCCACCGGAGCCAAATGTGCCACCTCTGCGCTTATCACAGCAGAAAAATAAGAACCCTCAAGTAAACACTGGCAACGACGAACAAATTGCAGCTCGCATAAACTAACAGCAGAACCATTCCATCCGTCTATCTTCCAGGACCAATGAATCCAAGGTGCTTATTAATCCCTCTGCGAACCGTCCGAGAGGTCTTCAAGTCCTCTACTCAGTACCTAGCAAAAAAAAAATCACTTCCAGCCGGTTGGATGCCTGGATGGAGGAGTGGATAATTTTCTTGGTATAGCTGCAGCATTACAGTTTGAATACAGCAGCAAATGAACCGAACTGAGGGTGGAGAAAGAGAAAGACCTGTACAAAGTATTAACCTTAGCAAAATGACAGCTGCAAGGATTAGTTTTTTCTACTCCCTTTCTGAGACTGTTGAAATCAAGCGGCAAACGTTCTACAGCGCACCATCCGCAAATCCAGAGCGGAAAAAAGCGAAGCGTTCAAGAAAATCTCACATTTTATCCCGATCCCCGCTATGCCACCGCGCCCCCCTCCCAGCCCAGATTAACGTTAGAATGTAGCATTGAACGAGATGTTGAAGCAAAAATAAGCAATTTTATGTCATTATAATCATTAGCGTGTGCGTTATGAAGCACGCTGGATCTTCGCACCCGTCTCCCACCTCCTTTATGTTTGTGCTGCGATATTTTCATAATCCCGGCAGAGGAAGGTATTTTAGTGTATACTCTTTTTTTTTCTTTGCTCCGGATGTCATTGTTTATTTTTCATTACATTCCCTTGGAATGAAAAATGTATACGAAGAGCACCATCGTTGCGCTCCAAAGTGTTACAGTGTACCTTCGCGATGCTCGATGTAAGGATGGGTGCACAGTGCTACCATTTGTGGGTTCAAATCCGGAAAGGAAATCGACACAAATGAACCGTCACTCAAAATTAACACTCCGAATAAAATCACTCCGATGGAACGGATGAAGGGTAACCCGAAAAAAAACAAAATCTTTGAGAAATGAACTCTTCTCAGTTGTGCTTTTTTTCCGCAACTTCGCCTGAAATTTATTCTGCTCGGTGAAAATCTCGAATCTCTGCCTGATTTGTATACATCCGTAAGCCACCGTCTCAACGGGAGGAAGCAACTCTTTCGTTTCCCGGTGTGAGTTGTCGCACTAGGGGGGCACAAGGTGAAAAGCTTCAGAAAAAAATGTAATTCTTTTTTTTGCTCACGAGCTTACCATAATGATGATTAAACTATGTTACCCGCGCGATGGGGTTTCGAGTGGTGCGAGATGGTTGCGAGAAGCGGACACCGGTGAGCCAATGGTAAAACTAGCACACGTGACAATGTAGTGTTGAGCTCAGCAATTGTGCTCGAGTTCGAGCAGGAAGTGCAGCAGGGAAAACACCCTAACATGCGATGCCGAATGAACGCTTGTGACAATTATAGCTGGACGATTGTAACGATGATCATTTATAAAATGAAGATACACTCTCCCACGGAAGCACGCTTCTAACAGCACACTGAAAATTTAAAGTGTCAAAGATATTTATCTTGGATAGCAGCAACGTCTTGAGAGAAAGTGAGCGAGACCATTTAGAATAGCTTCAAGGCGTGGCAAAAGAGGGTTCTGTGTCCTCCAGTCGGCGATTCGATAAGTATCTGGTGACTAAATTGAATTTATATCTCCCCATTCACATTCAACCAGACGGGATTCGTAATTTTCGTCGCTATCCCGTTATCTGGCGCCTGGAAGATTGTTTCACCTTCACACTTCGTTCGTAGGACGCAAGTTTGCTTCATTTTAGACAGTATGTCTAGCGTAGATATCGGCTTGGGAGCTTAGCGTGGAAGAGCTGGCAGATTTAGCATTCCAGGCAGGTTATTTGGAGAGCTGAGTGAATTGTGAAGTTACAGAATGTAGGATTTTATTCTGAAAATTTTTTCTTCATCGTTGTATTATGATTTCTCATAGCTTTCAGATTTTCCACAAAACCACTTACTGTTGAATATTTTTCAAAGGTTCCTTTGGATTTATACATTACTAGCTGACCCGGCAAACTTCGTCCCGCCGAAAATTTATTTTACATAGGACAACGTCTAACCGGAAGATATGGGGGGTAAAATGAATGCTTAGATTAGCACTGAATAAGTAGGAAAAAATGGAAGATTCTGAACGCTTATATCTCGAGCATTTCTCAATAGATCGCAAAGGTATTTGCATCAATTGATAGGTCTACGCGTCTATCACAATGAATAACATTTCATTTTTCTTGAGATAAACAATTGAATAATTGTGAAATGTCAAGCATTGTCCAAACGCATTGTGTGCCTCCTTTTGATTGGTCCGATTTGTGCTCCTCAAATGGCTCCGACCAAAACGAGCAACCAGAGTAATAGCGAAATATAATTTGGGTACAAATGAAGAATCATATTGTAAACCACTCCCACTTTTGATTCTACCGCAAATCGAATGATATAAATTTGGCTGTTGCTTTTCAGAATCATTCTTTTTCTAACCGCGGAGCAGAACGGATGTGCTAAGGTCATCGTTCCATCATGGAGATGCAACAACGACAGGAGAGGCTGGAGCAGTGTCATGAGCGGCAGGAGCGTAGCGATGGCAACGGCGAATGCGGACAACTAGTTTTAGTTGTGTGGCGCTCATACTCTAAGAGCCTCCGCAGAACGCACACATTTCATCGGCCGATAGTTTTATACGGTTTGCAAACACCGACCCAACTAAATCGGTGCATTGTGCATGCGCGTGTGGATATCTCTCCGTACTGATCAAGAAGCCGATCAAACTATTGGACGATAAAAAATCTGCAGTTTGTGGGAACTACAAGGCCATTGTTCCACGAATATCAGCAGCAACAACCACCGTGTTTTCATCAAATGGACATCCGTTATCCGTCGCTTCCGTGGAATCGATCCAGCACAATAGGGCCTGTGATTGCATTCAGTCTGTTGAGAAAAGTGCTTCTGCAAAATGAGGACAAAGCCTTCGGCATCATGAGAACGATATGAATTATATTGGCGCTTTTCAGGGCCACCAAATCATTTACAAAAGAGTTAAAAGTTATTTACAGAAAACGATGGCTGCTAAAGTGATATCCGAATAAAAAAGCAAACTTTATAAACTGATTCTTGTTTGCGAGAGCATTTGTCAATTTAGACGTATCTTTGAGCT
Organism: Toxorhynchites rutilus septentrionalis; assembly: GCF_029784135.1. NCBI lineage: Eukaryota > Metazoa > Arthropoda > Insecta > Diptera > Culicidae > Toxorhynchites > Toxorhynchites rutilus. The sequence goes on from NC_073745.1 coordinate 47,785,055, forward strand.
TGTTGGTGATTGGGATTATTTAGATAGATCAATCAGTTTTTACAAATTTTGAATCAAAAAAGTACATGCAATTGTCTAAGTATAAGCAATTGTTTAACACGAATTTCTCTTGCTGCGCTTTTCATTCAGCCCGTATCAAGAGGAGAGGAAAATATATATAACAAAAGTTCCCCCCTTTGTATAGTCCTACGTCACTCCGGTTATGTCCTCGACATTATTCACCCGTCTTTTTTTTGTTATCAATACCTCCAAACATTCACATTTTCTTACTTACGATCATGGATCCAATCGCAGAAATGTTCATTGATTCATCTTCTAATTGACCCCTTACAATTTACTTTTAATATAAATTTCCTAGGAATTCTATCAAACTCGTCATTTTAATATCAGATTATCTTCAGACACAATTCTCGTGCAAGATTTTCTAATCACTTGAAAATAACATGTTTCTCCGTTACATCGAATAAATGTTTGAAACAGAAAATATGATAGAATGAAAACAGCGTTAAATCGGACAATTCCTTTCTCGAGTTTTGCTCTTATCAACACATTCGGCGATCCATTTTTATTTATATAGATAGAAGACGATATAGGAGCGCGTTTCATCACATTGGAATCCATTTCCACTTTCGAACGAAGATCAATTTCGTTACTGGACTAACAATGCTTGTCAATATGTATTTGTAGAACACATGCGAATTTAATTTTTCGAATTTTCCCATTTTCCTTCAGAGTTTTCCGAAAATTTTCAATTGTCATGTTTGGTTGGAATATGTGCATTAATTTTAAGAGACCACCTCTCCTCTCCAGAGGAGAAAGGGGTGATAGATAATGATAGAAACATTTATGGTACCCAAAAACCCTCAGATCCCATATTTGGCTCCATTTGCTTAATTGATTCTTGAGTTAAGCAGAAGTTTGTGTTTCATTTGTGTGGCAGCCCCCTTCCCCTTAGAGAGGGGAGAGGAGTGTCAAACCACCATAGAAACATTTATCGATCTCTAAAAACTTTTTATGCCAAGTTTGTTTCCATTTGCTTGATTAGTTCTCGAGTTATTCAGCCCCTCTTGTCTTCAGAGAGAGGGGAGGATTGTCAAACTACCATAGAAACAATTACTGTCCCCTAATTCCTCCACATGCCAAATTTGGTTCTGTTTGCTAAATTTGTTCTTGAGTTATGCAGAAACTTATGCTTCATTTGTATGGCATGCTATAAAGGGTGTGTCACATCAAATTGCATCACGGAAAAAACGCTGTAGAAATTCGCCCAGTAGACCGATCCTTTTGAAAATTTTAGACAGTAAAATAAAAACTATTAAACAACTTTTGGCATTTTCTTTTTATTCAAACTTCGAGCCCAAGCCCGTATGCTCGCACCTTCCTCTTTACCCCGTCCATAAGGTTCTGTACAACGTCAGGTTGTAGTTTTTTTTAACAGAAATCCATTTTCTCTTGAAGTCCGCTTCCGATTTGACAACTTTTGGGTTCTTCCGGAGGGCCTACTTCATAATCGCCCAATATTTCTCTATTGGGCGAAGCTCCGACGCGTTGGGCGGGTTCATTTCCTTTGGCACGAAGGTGACCCCGTTGGCTTCGTACCACTCCAACACGTCCTTTGAATAGTGGCACGAAGCGAGATCCGGCCAGAAGATGGTCGGGCCCTCGTGCTGCTTCAATAGTGGTAGTAAGCGCTTCTGTAGGCACTCCTTAAGGTAAACCTGCCCGTTTACCGTGCCGGTCATCACGAAGGGGGCGCTCCGCTTTCCGCAAGAACAGATCGCTTGCCACACCATGTACTTTTTGGCAAACTTGGATAGTTTCTGCTTGGGAATCTCCTCCGGAACGCTGAATTTGTCCTCTGCGGAGAAGAACAACAGGACCGGCAGCTGACGAAAGTCCGCTTTGACGTAGGTTTCGTCGTCCATTACCAGGCAATGCGGCTTCGTCAGCATTTCGGTGTATAGCTTCCGGGCTCGCGTCTTCCTCACCATGTTTTGCCTTTCGTCGCGGTTAGGAGCCTTCTGAACCTTGTATGTACGCAGGCCCTCCCGCTGCTTGGTCTGCTGGACGAATCAACTTAACAAATTCAGCTTATTGGCGACATCCCGGACCGAACTTCTCGGATCACGTCTAAACTGCTTAACTACGCGCTTGTGATCTTTTTCACTGACGGAGCATCCATTTTTGCCGTTCTTCACCTTCCGGTCGATGGTTAGGTTCTCGAAGTATCGTTTTAGTACTCTGCTGACCGTGGATTGGACGATTCCCAGCATCTTACCGATGTCCCGATGTGACAACTCCGGATTCGCGAAATGAGTGCGAAGGATTAATTCACGACGCTCTTTTTCGTTCGACGACATTTTTCCAAATTTACGAAAAATTGACATTGAAGCATGGCCAACGTGATCTATACACTCTTATCTGATTATAAGCGAAAGCTGAAGATATAATTCCTAAAAATTAAATTTCTACAGCGTTTTTTCCGTGATGCAATTTGATGTGACACACCCTTTACTTGCAGAAAATTTGAATTCTGCTCTCGTTATTGTTGATTGTATTCGTTTTTTAATTGTTTTCATAGTCTCGGGACCAAAGGTGCTATAGTTTTTTATATTTTTTCTGGAAAATTTTTTCGAAGGATTTTTCACACAACATATCTCGAAACCAGGGAGGCGTTTTCTTTCGTTTTTGAGTTATGATTTTTCAAAGTTAGCCGATGGTCCAAAAAATCATTTTTTCCCATTCTTTTCACTACAAAAAATCATAACTTTTGATCTACTGGACCGATTCAGATGATCGACATATCAAATTAAAGCCAATGAGTCTTGTTTGAAAAAATATTACACTCTGAATAAAAATGGATTTTGTTTTCGTTATTATTGATTATATTTGTTTTTTATAGCTTACATCGTTTCGGGACCAAGGGCGCCATATTTTTTTATATTTTTTCAAAAAAGTAATTTTTGGCAATTATCTCGAAAAAATTTTTTTGTCCAAAAAAATGTTTTTTTTGGCACTTGTTCGTTTTTTCGTCTGAAAATTGATTTTTGGGAAAAAATTTTTTTGAGATAATTGTAAATCTCGACGAGTAATGCAATTTTAAGACATTTGGCATCAAAAAAAAAATTAAAACCTCGATTTTCAGTGATTTTTCGTTTTTCAAAAAAAAACTCAAATTTTAACGTTTGTGACACCAGTATGTCATGCAATTGTAAGACTTTTGGCATCAAAATTTTGTTTTAAAAACCCCAATTTCCGCTGATTTTTCGATTTCCAAAAAAAAACTCAAATTTGTAAAATGAATTCCGAATGAGCTAATATTTTGCATATGGTATATGATTGTGCAAAATCAAAACATTTCGTAGCAAGTTCCGAATGAAAAATCGAGATAACTATTTTTATTGGCACAAAAAACCATACTTTTTTTACACATATATATATATATATATATATATATATATATATATATATATATATATATATATATATATATATATATATATATATATATATATATATATATATATATATATATATATATATATATATATATATATATATATATATATATATATATATATATATATATATATATATATATATATATATATATATATATATATATATATAAGTTAACGCAAGCAACATCATTTTCCCCACAGCAACAGAACCGATCACTGTGGAACAGTTTATCGGTAGCATCAATTCGCAAACGCAAGCGAAACAACAATTTAGGACACCAACGTAAAACACCGATTCGGACTCTGTACCTGACGCGACAACGGACTGGATAGAATGTGCTGCGTAAGGGCTTTAGGTAAATGGCTAGGCTTCATGATGTAAAATTGACAATAAAAAAATCAGTCTAACTTGTACTCCCGGCGAAACCGGTCTTTCCTTTCTTTTTAAAAACTCTTCGATATCCTCATGTAACTTAATTGGCGCAGTCGGTAGGATCGCTCGTTCAAGTGTTTACGCGTAGATCCAATTCGCGAAAGTGATTTCCCGCGCGAACGAATATCGAGTGGCTGACGATTGGAGAACTACAACGGACGCACGAGTGATACCTTTTTATCAAGTAAGTAATTAGATCTTAGTCAAATTAACAATCATTTAATCGGAGTGGTACAAAGCTTACCCGAAACAAAAAAAGCTGTATCCACATCCATAAAATATAACAAAAACTACTAATTCAGAGAGACGAGCCCGGGTAACACCGTAAGCGACTCTTTTTATATCACAAAAGTGAACTACTAATCTAAAACAAAAACAAACGTTAAATCAGAAAAGAAAAAACTAGCTAATCTAACAAGAGTGATTTAAGTTTTACCTTGGAGTGCTTTGTGAATAATCGCGAAAACAATGAACCCAAACAGTTTTAACATATCCCCTGAATTACCGAGGAGCAATACCTCAGCACAGGAGGAAAATTTAAATGAACACGAAGAAGCCGCCAGAATTGCTCAAACAGCGGTAATGTTCGACAAGGCGGAGAAAATCCTAAAGGCGATGCAAACGCCCCAGGCAATCCGCGAATTGCCGCAATTCGACGGTAACCCCGTCAAATTACACTGCTTCATTAGAGCAGTGGAAAATCTGTTGCCCTTTTTAGAAACTCTTAAAGGGACACCCTTCGAGCAAGTATGGCTTCAATCCATACGCTCGAAAGTAACCGGAGATGCGGACCGAGTTTTAGAAACATACGGGACACCGCTAATCTGGGAAGAAATTAAAGCTAACCTGATAGCTTACTATAACGACAAGCGTGATTCTGTCACGCTTACCCGCGAATTGTTCCAACTGCAACAAGCTGGAACAATAGAAGATTTTTATAGTTCGGTTCATCAATTGCTTTCGCTTTTGATAAACCATACAAATATTTCAACATTCGATCTCAACTTGAGAACGGACAGAATCTCGACACACCAGGAGAATGCTCTTCAAGTGTTTTTAGCAGGACTAAAAGAGCCCATCGGCGGGAACGTAAGAGCCCGCCAACCAAAAAAATTAAAAGAAGCTTTCGATGCTTCTATTGAAGAGAGAAACTATCAAAATAAATGCGGTCTTAATAAGATGGAAACTACAAATCGATTCCAAAAACCGATTGTTGTAGCACCACCTCTCCCACCAAGGCAAAAGAACTGGAATAATTTTAATCATTACCAAAGAGCCCAGTATCAGCCTCAAACGAATCATTTTAATCCACAGCAAAATTTTTCGAGATTACAAATGAATCCTTTTAATCAACGGCAAAATTTTCAAAGACCTCAAATGAATCAATTCCACACACCTTACCAACAACATCAGAACCAAAGCTTTCTAAATCAACCGCAAGTTCCTCCGCGAAACGTATTCGCCCCAAGACCAGTTCAGATGCCGAAGCCTACTCCCATGGATGTAGACCCTTCAATAAGATCTAATAAAATAAACTATATGAATAGACCTCGGAGAGCAATCAATTACCACGAAGGCACAAATATGTCTGATCCTTACGGCCCGTACGAAGGACCAAATTGTGAATACGAAACCTATGATGAAGAAAATTATGAGCAGGATAATTATCACAATGAATCGATGGCTAGTACATCTTTTCAACCTGTGGTAAACAATCAGGAAGAGAGTGTCGAAGAAAATACCACTTCCACTGATGAACTGAATTTTCAGATAATTACGGCCCAAGAAACTCCTCCGTAAACAATTTTATACCGTACATACAAATCAATACCACTAAAGGACCACTGAAGTTTTTGATCGATACGGGAGCGAACAAAAACTACATTAGTCCGAAACATGTCAATTTGGACAAATGCAAGTTCACCAAACCTGTAAAGGTAACGAACGTTAATGGTTCGCAAAATATAGATCAATTCGTAAATTTCAACCCCTTTTCCACAATACCAGGATCAAAAAAACAAATATTTTACATATTCGACTTCCACAAATTTTTCGATGGTCTCATAGGATACGAGACCTTACGTGAACTAAAAGCCAACATTATAACAGCTCAAAATGAGTTGAAATTCCCCACTGGCATACTGAAAATGTTTCGAAAATATCCAAATTCGGCAATAATCAAGTTAAATTCCAATGAGACGAAAATTGTGAATTTACCAACTATCATTAATAATGGAGAATTTTATTTGGAAGATGACATTTTTCTCTCTAAGAACATTATCATACACTCTGGTATCTACAATTCAAAAGATAGCCATGCTTTTTTTACTGTATCAAACATATCAAAAAGCCTTTCAAAATTTATTTTTCTCAAAAAATTCTCATAGATCTGAAAACGGCCGAGGAACAAAATATTGTTATAGAACAAACCCACGAAAATGGACATAGAGGGGTATGGGAAAATAATAGACAAATAGCAAACAGGTACTATTTCCCAGCAATGAAAAGAAAAATACGACAGTTTGTAAGGCTCTGTCGCATTTGTAATAAAAATAAATACGAGAGGCATCCATACAAAATCATGCTCGGACCCACTCCGGACCCAAAAAAGCCTTTAGATTTAATACATCTAGATATATTCTTAAAACAACCTAATATATTCCTTTCCTTTTTAGATGAATTCTCGAGATACGCTACATTGATTCCCATCAAATCTAGGAACATTCAAGATGTACGTAAAGGATTAACTAAATACTTTTCCATTTATGGTACCCCAAATTTGATCGTTACTGACAACGAACCTTCAATGAAATCCATCGAAATTAAAACTCTTCTGGAAAACTTAAAAATAGACATCCATTTCACTCCTCCAAACCATAGTTCAAGTAATGGTACAGTGGAGAGGTTTCACTCAACTTTGGGCGAAATCTATCGTTGTACTAAGCCTAATTATCCCGACATAAACGAAAAAGAAGTTTTTAGAATAGCTTGCACCATATACAACAACACAGTCCACTCTACCACAAAAACCAAACCCCGGGAAATATTCTACGGAATAAGGGATGGAGAGGAAAGGCCTCTTGATATGGAAAAGATTTTAGAAAACAGAAACAAATTCTACAATGAAATTATTGTACAATCAGATAAAACTAAAAATAAAAATTTGGGTTACCATAATAAGAAGAGAGAACACCCACCGGTCCTTCGAGAGGAAGAAACCGTATATAATAGAAGACAAGGAATAAGGAACAAAGGAAAAGAAATGTATTTCCCAGTCAAAGTTGTCCAAGATAAAGGTAGAACGTTTCTGGACCACTCTGGCAGAGAAATACACAAAGAAAATATTCGGCGAAAATGAAACCATACAAATTATTTTTCTAAATTATAGATGTTGCGGAGCCAACTTCTAAAACTAATTACGCTGACGTTCATCACGACCTCATCATCGAGAACGATACAAATACATGACCTGACCAGAAACCCAGGACTAGTGACGTTACAGACCGGAAACGTACTAATTAAGACTGGACGTCACAGGATATATCACACAATAGACTTGGAAGACTATAGACCATTACTAAACAACATCGCTATCACTATCGACGGACTTAAAATATTCACAGACTTCAGCGACGTTTATATCACATTACAGTCCAAATTTAAGAAAGCCCAAAACACGTATATGAAATTGTTACCAAATAGAAGAAACAAGAGAGGAGCATTCAATTTTCTAGGCTCAGCCATAAAGGCGATTACAGGCAATTTAGATGAAGAAGATCGAATCCAAATAGATAACGATATAAATGACTTAAAACGAGGCAACCAAGAACTTATAAGACAAAATAATATTCAAGTAACTATCAACAAACATCTAGGAAAACGTATAAACAAATTAATAGATTCCGTTAATGAACAACAAAGAATAATCAAGCAACAAATTATATCAGCCAGACAATCTCTAATCACCAACAAACTTGTCAATCAAAATTTCACAGCAATCCGACAGGCATTTAAAATTTCTTATCATGTCGACCTAATACAAGAACACCTAGACTCAATTTTCGAAGTTATACAACTTGCAAAAATAAATATCATTTCTAAGAATTTTCTAGAAGCAGAAGAACTAAAGTTTATCTCAGATAAGTTAGAAGAACAAAATATTACCATTCTACATCCAGACCAAGCATACGATTACCTAGACATCAGAGCCCTCTTCAAGGAATCCATCCTCTATTTCATCATCGGCGTCCCGCAGATTTTACCACATCCATTCACCAGTCTTCTCCTAGAACCACTTCCAATCAACGGTCAAATCATCAAACTCCCTTGGCATAAAGCAGCAATCTACGGAAACTCCACCTATTTCATCAAAGGCAGTTGCCAAAGTATCGGCGAAAATTCCATTTGCGAAGAAGATAAATTAGACGATACCTCAGACGACAGATGCTTCTCCAAAATCATACGAGGCTCCCCAGGAAAATGCACCTTTACGAACTATCGGAATACAACCAACATAAAACGATTGACAGACAACCATATCATCATCATAATCACAACAGTCACATTATCAAGCGACTGTCTACATAACAACAGAGTTTTAACAGGAACGATGCTGTTGTTTTTCGAGAACTGTACAATCTCACTGAACAACAAAACTTTTAGCTCCATTACGTTTCCATCGAGAATTATCCCAACAATAGTGCCTCTGGATGGCGTGAAAATTGAACAAAACGAATTCGAGCAGAACCTGGACTTTCACACATTAAAGAAATTACATTTCCAAAACCGAGAACAACTGGAGATAATTAAAACCCGATATTTCATCCAAACATCAACAAGTTTGGGCCTCTCATCTATATGCTTCATTATAGGCTTGATCGTCATAGTTTACCATTGGTACCAGAAGAAAAGGACACCCAATGAAGAAAAACCAAACATCAGTTCAGCAGACAACCATCATCCCAACACAATTGTATCGGGACGATCCAAACTTGATGAGGGAGTAGTTAACGCAAGCAACATCATTTTCCCCACAGCAACAGAACCGATCACTGTGGAACAGTTTATCGGTAGCATCAATTCGCAAACGCAAGCGAAACAACAATTTAGGACACCAACGTAAAACACCGATTCAGACTCTGTACCTGACGCGACAACGGACTGGATAGAATGTGCAGCGTAAGGGCTTTAGGTAAATGGCTAGGCTTCATGATGTAAAATTGACAATAAAAAAATCAATCTAACTTGTACTCCCGGCGAAACCGGTCTTTCCTTTCTTTTTAAAAACTCTTCGATATCCTCATGTAACTTAATTTATATATATATATATATATATATATATATATATATATATATATATATATATATATATATATATATATATATATATATATATGCGTATATAAGTTACCGTCAATTCCAAACGGCAACACCAGCCATGCACCAGCTCGAACAACCTAAACAGCGGCATCATCACTTTTGGCCAAACGTCCCATCTTCACTGAAATAACATATTCAACGTAGACACCACAACACGAATCAGCATAACAGGCAACGGTACGCAACTCGAGAATGTAGGTATCAAATTCCCTTCGGCTCATTGAGTAGGCATAAATCATAAGTCATGTAAACTGGAAGCGATAATAAAGTTAGTCTTAATCTTACAGTGAACAAGTGTAGTTCTTTTTTAAAAACGCTCTCCTTTAATTTAAAAACGTAAGTGGCGCAGTCGTGCGGATTGCGGTTTTAGTTAGAAGTTCGCGTGTGTGACCGAATCGACGGCTTATCGATTGTAGTGGCACCCCAAGGACAACTAACAAAACCAAGCGATCAGAACCAGCGAAGGAATATCGCAAAAATTAAGGTAAGCAAAAAGAGACTAGGTATAGTGATTTAATATTTAGTGATTTAATAACGAATAAAAAGGTGATTTTTTTTATAACCGGTACCAAGTGAAAAACTTTATAAAAAGATATTTTAATTTCCTAGAGACTAGGTGTAGTGATTTAATATTTAGTGATTTAATAACGAATAAAAAGGTGAATTTTTATAACCGGTACCAAGTAAAATACTTTTTTAAACAAGGAAATTTTAATTTCCAAAATTAAGCGATTTAGGAATTTCAATCGAGGCCGAGACATGGCAGAGAACCAGCTCGAACTTCTCCAAGCGAGTTTGGAACAACTGGCCAGCCGTCTGGCCGAGAAGGATGAGCAGATCGCTCAATTACAAATCCAAGCAGCGCAAGGTGAGCGAAATGCTCAATCACTTGCCGCCCAACTGGCTGCCAACAGGCAAGCGAACCCCGTGCAGGTGATTCAAGTGCCGGAGCAAAGAACGGAATCGATACTAAAATCGTTACAGACGCCCCAAATTATTCGGGATCTTCCGTGTTTCGACGGAAACCCGTTAAAATTAAACTCATTTTTAAAGGGGATTGATAATATAATCCCTCTGCTGAATGAGGCACAGAATACTAACGTCTATAGAGTGTGGATTCAAGCGATCCGCACAAAAGTAATTGGGGACGCTGACAACGTACTCGAACTATACGGCACCAACCTAACGTGGGCCGAGATAAAACAAACCCTAATCACACATTACAGCGACAGGCGTGACGAGGTCTCCCTCACCAGAGACCTCTTCAAATTGAACCAAATCGGAAACGTGGAAGAATTTTACTCCAAGGTATCGCACATCGTTTCACTGCTCACAAATAATCTGAGCATAACAGAACAAAATGCAGCCGTGAAACAAGCAAAGAAAGAATTTTTCCAGGACATAGGGCTAAAAGTTTTCCTCGCTGGCTTAAGAGAGCCGCTAGGACCAATCATTAGAGCCCAATGCCCCACTACAATGAAAGACGCTCTCCGACTTTGTATGGAGGAGCAAAACTATAATTATGTAAAATCATATAAACCAATGCTACCACCGAAACCATTTAATCATCCAAGAGCTCCTATTCCTCCAAACATACCTACCCGGCCAGTGAATCCTTTTAAATTTTCAGCACCATACAATGGTCCTGTGAACGTACCCCGTTTTCCACCGAACCCCAAACCAATCAATTGGCAACCTAATTTCTCTCCAAACCCAATTCAGAGACCCCCAATTTTCAGAAATAATTTCACCCAGCAACCAAATCCTAATTTTCCCCGCAATCAGTTTGGACAAAACCATCAAAATAATTTTCCCAAACCAGTCCCTATGGAGGTGGATCACTCGATCCGAAGTAGGAACGTAAATTACATGAATAGAAACAATAATAACCATTTTAAACCACGCCAGAATTTAAATCCTTTTCACCCAAGTCCCAACTATCATTTCGAACATTGTGAAGAAACATATTTGCCCGATTATGGACATGCTGAAAATGACAATTATGCCTTAGCGAAGGTTGAGGGAAATTACCCAGACTATGACCCCCATAACAACATCTATTCAGAAAATGATCCAAACATTTTCGGAGGAAACATCGAAACCAATGAGACATCTGAGAACACAGAAGGAAATGTAGATGATTTAAATTTTCAACCGGATTCAGACAGTTCAAACGGGAGATAACAAATTTTATCCCATATGTAAAATTAAACACGAAAATAGGAGAGATGAAATTTTTGATAGACAGTGGCGCTAACAAAAATTACATCAATCCTGCGAAAATTGCAAATCTAAAAATTTCCAAACTAAATCATTCTTTCGTCAGAAATATCAACGGCACCCATTCCATTAGCGAATCCGTTGAATTTTCTCCCTTCGATGGAAAACCTCCCATCACATTCTTTTTGTTCAAATTTCATCCCTACTTTGACGGACTTATTGGCTATCAAACATTGACTGAACTTGAAGCCGACATAATCACTTCTTCTAACACACTTAAATTTCCAGACTATACCATCCAGATGAGTAGGAAATATCCTAATTCCTACGACATCAACTTGAATGCAAATGAAGAGGTTCCTATAAAACTTCCAATAGACATACAGAACGGTGACTTCTATATTCCAGAACTTTACTCCTTAACAAACGACGTGAATATCCTTCCAGGACTCTATCGATCAACCGATAATAAAGCTACTGTCATGATTAGAAATACTAGCCATTGTCCGGTGAAAGTTAATTCAAACAGACCTATTTTTTCCGAATTAAACAATTTTGACGAAGTCTCACCTCCTGATTCAATGAATAATAACCCTCAAGAACTGCTGAAACAAATCCGCTCAGACCACCTAAACTCAGAAGAACGCCAAAATCTGTTCAAAATAATAAAGAAATACAGCGATATATTTCATCAAGAAGGACTAAACTTGACCTTCACAAGTGCTATTAAACACGAAATTAACACCAAAGATGAAATACCGGTACACTCGAAATCCTATAGATACCCTTATTGCCATAAAGCTGAAGTGCAACAGCAAATAAGCAAAATGCTCGATCAGGGTATTATTCGTCACTCGAGCAGCCCTTGGTCTTCCCCGGTGTGGATTGTCCCCAAGAAAGAGGACGCATCAGGGAAGCGAAAATGGCGTCTAGTGATAGACTATAGAAAATTGAACCAAAAGACTATCGAAGACAAGTACCCTATACCCAATATAAATGAAATATTGGACAAACTGGGACGTTGTCACTATTTCTCTACATTGGACTTAGCTAGTGGGTTTCACCAAATTGAAATTCAAGATCGGGACATACCAAAAACCGCCTTCAGCGTGGAGCATGGGCACTATGAATTCCTTAGGATGCCATTTGGTCTTCGGAATGCTCCATCCACGTTTCAACGCGTGATGGATAATGTCCTTAGAGATTATATTGGCACCATATGCCTTGTGTATATGGATGACATTATAATTTTCTCCACCAGTCTTCAAGAACACATTGAAAGCCTTTGTAAAATTTTCGATAGACTTAAAAGATTTAACATGAAACTTCAGTTGGACAAAAGCGAATTCTTGAAAAAAGAAGTTGCTTTCCTGGGTCATATTGTGACTCCAGAGGGCGTTAAGCCTAATCCCAATAAAATACAAACAATAAAAGAGTGGCCTTTACCTAAGAATGAGAAACAACTCCGTGGGTTCCTCGGCGTGTTAGGATATTATAGGAAGTTCATTAGAGACTTTGCGAAAATCGCAAAGCCCCTAACAAACTGTTTGAGGAAAGGTGAGGAAGTCCATCATTCAGAGGAATTTATTGAAGCTTTTCACAAATGTAAAAATATATTAACAAGTAGCGACATACTGCAATACCCCGACTTTACACGAGACTTCATCTTAACCACAGACGCCTCTAACCACGCGATTGGAGCCGTATTATCCCAAGGCATAATAGGTCGAGACAAACCAGTAGCGTTCGCCTCGAGAACTCTAACCAAATCCGAAGAAAATCTCTCAACGATCGAAAAGGAATTACTAGCCATTTGGTGGGGCTGTAAATACTTTCGACCATATTTATTTGGCCGCAAATTCACACTATACACTGACCACCAGCCCTTGACTTACGGTTTAAATTTGAAAACCCCCAACAGTAAATTGATCCGCTGGAGATTAGATCTTGAAGAATACGACTATGACATTAAATACCGACCAGGCAAACAAAACACTGTTGCCGACTCCCTATCTCGGATTCCCCTAGAGATCAATCTCAACGAAGACACAGATAATAACGAAGACGAAAACGATACCGACGACGCAACCGTTCATTCGGCAGACACGGATGACTCGGAATTCATACCTATGACACTAAAACCACTGAATGCATTTTCAAATCAAATAGTTTTAAAAATTGGACAGACAGACAGTGAAGAAGTCGAAGAGATTTTTCCACGCGTGTTCAGAAAAACGATAACAAAATTACATTTCGGAGTTCCGACCCTTCTAAGAATACTACGTGATTACACAAATCCAAAAAAATTAAATTGCATCAATTGTCCAGAGACCGTCCTACCTTCTCTTCAAATAGTCTACAAAAACTATTTTAGCCGAAATAAAACTTTTAGAATGAGAATATCCCAAATCACCTTAGAAGACGTCACTACCGAAGAACGCCAGAACGAAATCATACGAGGACAGCACGATTTCGCCCACAGAGGTATTCAGGAAAATCTTCAGCAAATCTCTCGAACATACTATTTCCCTAGCATGAAAAGAAAAATCAGAACGTACATAAGATTATGCGATCAATGCAATAAAGCCAAATATGATAGAGCACCTTACAAAATCAAACTAGGACAGACCCCCATCCCAAAACGGCCACTAGAGATTATCCATGTGGACATATTCATATCTCAACCGGATATGTTCTTATCCATTGTAGATAAATTCTCTAGGTTCGGAGTTTTAGTAAGTATCAAGTCCAGAACAATACAAGATATAAGAAGAGCCCTTCTGAAGTTCTTTAGCACCCATGGGAAACCTCAACTTATTGTATGCGATAACGAGCCATCCATGAGATCTATTGAGGTTCGAGGACTCCTCGATGACCTAGGCATACAAATATATTTTACACCGACAAATCATAGCGAGACCAACGGAATAGTGGAAAGATTCCACAGTACACTCGCCGAGATTTATCGTTGTAATAGGCATAAGTATGAATCACTATCCAACAAAGAATTATACAGAATTTCTTGCACTTTATATAATGAAACCATACATTCTGCAACTAACATGAAACCCCGAGAAATCTTTTTAGGTATCAAGGACCAAGATGAAAGACCTCTGGACGCCGAAGAAATATTGGCAAAAAGAGATAAATTATATGACGAAGTCGTATTAACACTGACCAAAACACAAAGGAACACACATAAACAACACAACCGGCATCTGGAAGACGAACCAAAATTGGTCCCAGATCAGCAAGTGTTACATAAAGTGCAGGGAATTCGGAATAAAACGAGAAAACGATATTCAACGGTTCAAGTTGTCGAAGACAGATTGAAAAGCTTTATTGACGACTCGAATCGTAGATTACACAAAAATAATATAAAAAGAATAAATAATAACTAATAATATTTTTTCTTTCAGATGGCACTTTGTCTGTTGATCCTTCTTGTTCTGCAAATGCAACTTTATTTTGGACAAATCATTCAAATTCAAGACATTTCAACAAACCCCGGACTATTGACCATACGAATGGAATCAACATTCATCAAAAACGGACATATTCACGTTTATCACGAAGTAGACCTCGACCTATACCAACCTATACTTAACCAACTCAACACCATAATCACCGGATTAGAAACCTTTCCTAACATCAGAGAAATCACAAGAATGTTGCGTAGTAAAATGCATGAAATTACAAACTTATACAGAATCCTTTCCCCTAAGGAGAGACACAGAAGAGGAGCCTTCAATTTTTTAGGGTCTACAATAAAATTAATTACAGGAAACCTAGACCAAGAAGATTTAGACAGAATTAACACGGAGATTGAACATCTCAAGGCAGGAAATCGACAGTTAATTAATGAAAACAATTTACAAGCAACAATCAATGAAAAACTACAAAATAGAATAAATAAAATAATCCAATCCATTAATGACCAACAAAGTAAGTTGGTAAAACAAATTATTTCAAATAGACAAGCTATATTAGATCCCAACAATGTAAACCAAAATTTCACGGCCCTCAGCAAAGTAATCAGAGTTTCATTTCACCTAGACCAAATACGAAACCACCTAGACACCGTATTCGAAACCATTCAATTAGCTCGCGTAAATGTGATTTCGAGGAACTTCCTAGAACCGGAGGAATTAAAAGTCATAGTGCATCAGTTAGAAAAACAGAACATTACATTGCTTAATTCAGAACAGGCTTATGAATTTATAAGTATAAAAATAGTCTTTAAGAACAGCAAATTATATTTTGTTATCTCAGTGCCATTTGTTAAAACGGAAATATTTAACGAGTTGCTGCTGGAACCATTACCAATCAACGGAACATCTCTAAAACTACCATCAAGGACAGCAATAGTAGGAAGCCAATCAACTTATCTTCTCAACGGGCGATGCCAACCTGTGGGACAAAATACCATGTGCGATCAGAACAATCTGATTTCCATATCGTGCTGAAGGACGTTCAAAAAGTATTCATACAAACGGATTGCAAACTGACAAACAGAACACTATCAGGTAGTTTTCTAATATACTTCTCAAACTGTGCAGTAATCATCAATGGCACAAAGTTTGACAATCGAGAAAGACACAACAAACAAACACCACTGGCAATATCGCTAGATGGTCTACAAATAGAAAAAGGCGCTCTCGAGGAGAATATAACTATAGAAAAACTACAAGAATTAAACATCCGCAACCGTGAACGAATGGATTCAATAGAAGAATCATTTGCAATCCATATCTCAACAAATATCGGAATATTTTCGATAATTATAATTTCTGGAATAGTAATAGCCATAACGAAAATCAACAAACGCACTAGTAACGTATTTAAAATTGGCCAGCATCCATTCCCAGAACCCCGCAGAACATTACCAGAGAAGAAGGAAAATTCAGAGAAACCAACATCCGCTAAAATCGAACCGGGACGGTTCGAACTTCATGAGGGAGCAGTTACCGTCAATTCCAAACGGCAACACCAGCCATGCACCAGCTCGAACAACCTAAACAGCGGCATCATCACTTTTGGCCAAACGTCCCATCTTCACTGAAATAACATATTCAACGTAGACACCACAACACGAATCAGCATAACAGGCAACGGTACGCAACTCGAGAATGTAGGTATCAAATTCCCTTCGGCTCATTGAGTAGGCATAAATCATAAGTCATGTAAACTGGAAGCGATAATAAAGTTAGTCTTAATCTTACAGTGAACAAGTGTAGTTCTTTTTTAAAAACGCTCTCCTTTAATTTAAAAACGTAAGTTATATATAGATGTTTAAGGGTTATTTGGTTTTAAGGGTGATTTTTGAAACTGGACAAACCATGACTTTTTTCATGATCATGATTCTTATTTGAAGAAAATCGCTGAAAACATAATAATATGAATAATTTGAACGCCTTGTTATTATTAGAAACTAGAAACTTGGGGCTTTTCCACAAACCCAAACTCGGTTTGGTTACAAGTGATTTTAATGAAGAAAAATTGATATAATTACCCAAAAAAATTACCCTAAACCAACATCATTTACCATATGTACGGAAAAGTAAATTTATTTGTGTACGGAAAATTCAACCTATTGAACTAATTGTACTGGGCCAATACGCCTCGGACAGTGAAATGATGAGATCAAATGCAATGCATGATGGAAAGTGATGGAAAGAGTTTTCAGCTCTTTTTTCACTCGCTTTCTCTGTTTGTTCAATTCCAGTTGCTGGACAGTCGATTGAACGTTTAAGTGAATAATCCACAATCGTTTGTTCAAATATTTTCTTGTAGAAGTCATTTGCCCCAGTGACATTCATTTGTTACTACATGCTACGAATCAAGACAGAAACGAGAACGGGAGAACTTTGATTCGGTCAACACCTAGCGAACCGAATAACAATCAATAAATGACGTAGTTGCTCCAACAGTGTCGTACATGTCGTGCTTCACACGTCGCACTGATCCGCAGGCCATTGGATAAGGCCAACATTGCTCGACAAGACCAATTATGTCGTCAAAAGAAACATTCTAATAAGCAAGAGTCATTGACTTTTAGCATGTAACATGCTGAATAGATGGTATTTCGCCATAAGGCTACAATTGCAGTTCTTCAGTTAACATGTCCGTATTAACCCTATCTCCCCCACGCCTATGGTGCTTTTTTACACGAAAGTCTGTTTGCCAAATCATTATTGGTAAACAATTCTTCGTGATTCCACATTTTACTATGTTAAACGAAAACGCAGGAGAGAGGCTCGAAAGAAAAAGTTCAATAAGGTGAACGTTTAATCACTAAACTATTTTGTGTCTCTTTATTCAGAGTATGAAAAAATTTCTTCCAAAAATAATACAATACTTACATATGCTCAAATACTGCTGGGTGGTGGTCTCAAATGTGTCCCACATGATCCCCCGGAAGCGAGTACGTTCTTTGGCGGTCCCGTAGTCCGGGTGCAGCAGGGGGGCCTGATGACCGGCTTCGTTCGGATCACCCGTCTTGCAGAAGTTGGTAACAAAGTTAAGCACCGCTTCGTTCACCCCCATGTCCTGCCGGGAGTAGTTCTGTGGAAACCAGGGCACACCCTGCACCAGCGGCAGACCCAGGATGTAGGGTAAGTCCTCGCCTCGAACGCTTCCCAGCCTCTGTTCAGACGCAAAAAAAAAACAAAACAAACAAAACAGATAAACAATGAGAACACCCACCACGAAAATGTCACCGAACAGTGTCTCACCTGTGGGTATTCGCTCTCCTTGCTCTGGTATCCAAAATGGAACATGTACGTTTTGGCCCCCCTCCGGGCGTGCAGATAGGCCACCTTTATCAGGGGTGCCGCCGTATGGCCATCGCTGAGAGCCTCCATCGTAGAATCCCTGCCGAAGGAAAAATGGAATAACGTTAAAGACAAATCTCTGTTAAAAAATGACAGCTTTCACAAACATCAATCACGTGCCTTCGACAATTCAAATTAGTTGCTAGCTTCCACCCTGATTGAGAGATAAATCCGAGACAATCCCCGCTATCGCACAAAACAAAAATTACTGAATTAGGAATCAGAAGCGAGAAATAATCTGTCACGTCACCCGCCGCCAAAAAAAAAAGTACCGAAACGGAAATCCTTCCCACGCACCACAGGACTCTCATATCCTAGAGGATGGAAAAAGCCGCAGCGCATTCTAAGCTAAGTTTTCCATCGCTCCGCGATGGGAGAAGATTAGAGTGACGGAAGAAAAATGAAATTCCCAGATAATCCCAATGACTAGCGCCATTTAGCATACAGATGATGGCGAAAATCATGCTTAAATATGCTGCCACTATTGTTTCGGAAGATCTATTGTCCCACCATCGCCGCTGTTGTCGTCGGCATCTCGTAATGGTGTCCTGTCCTTCTGACAAGGAAAAACTTTGTCAATTTTCTTTTACAGTTTCTTAGCGGAAAAAGCTTAATTCTCCCCGAGGGAGTATGCATCCAACGCCGCCCCCTCGCATTCACACACACACACACATACATACCCAGAGAGAGGCGCCGCGAAAAGAAGACGCAAGAATTGCCACTGTTAACAAAGAGGCGAGGAGATTGTGACCAGCTGCCACCGCCATCGCTATTGTCCTCGTTTGGCCTTTTTGTATGTTGGTCCGTCTTCGGAACACAAACGGTCACTATATTTATAAATTCATCCTCACAGCCCAATCCAATGTCATGGCATGACGGGAAGTTTTCTATTCGGGCGGATGTTTTTTCTCTCTTATTTTTTTTTTCGCTGCTGTCTGGGCGGAAAACTTTGTTCCCGCGTGAGACCAGCGATTTTCCGGTTTCGAGGTCCCTTTATAGGGTAGTTTTTGAGTTCGATTCCGGCGAGTCGGTCTGTTCTATCAGCATGGGAGAAAAGTATGTAGACTGAGTTTATGAAATGTCTCAATGGGAAAAGAAGTTTTGCGAGACGGTTAATTTTTGAAAGGTGATCCGTCGTGATGCTTGTAAAGTATTTTACGGTATAATATTCAAACTTGAGTATGGCACTCATCATAAACATTTTCATCTTATCCACTTCAAGTATGTTATTTGGATTCACATTCAAAATTACGATTGTTACATGACAGATAATAAGTTTTGAGGAAAAAAAAGCGAATATCAGACACAGCTAGTTAAAGTTACAGTTTTTGTTTAATTTTAATTCTAGAGAACAATAAAACACACTTCCATTCTGTTTCCAGTGCTCAATCACTTAACTCTTTGTCGTGTCTACAATGATTCTACAAATTTCTAAGATCCAAACAAATTTTGAATCCGTCACACCAGGAAGAATTTGGACGCCGCGTTGAGTCCCGACCTGAGAAGTTCGACTGTCTAAAGTTTAGGACCAAGCATCAAGATGAAGACCATAACCTCCCTATTTCACTGGTAGAAGCTGAAAGAAATGTTTATCCTTCCGTAAGCATTAATTTTATTTCGTTTTTATTGTGAAGTGTTAATAAAATATTTTTAAGCAGCGTCTATAGTGTTTTTATGATTGTTATGTTCATTCAACTTTTTAACAAAATCACCGAAAATTCCAATATAAAAAGCATCGTTTTTTATAATGGTTGAGTCACCGGAATTAAAAATTAAAATAGAGATTCTAATCCAAAGTTTCAATAAATCAGCTAATAATAATAAAAACAAAAATAAAAATACGGCTGAAGGAGTACCCCATATTTTAGCAAGGCTCGCTATACTGGAGAGTACACTTACTAATCAAACAGACAAACCGGATCCTATTTCATAAAATATTGATGGGACGAATTACCTGCTGATCCGTCACATATCGAAAAACTTCCTGATTTGATGAAGAATATCCCGGAATTCCAGGGAAATCCTGATCAAAACTAGAGCATCTACATTCCTAATCCATACATGTAGGAATGTAGACGCTCTAGAATCAATGCACAACTATTAGACACAAAATAAAAGGCGAGACCAATAACTTCTTAGTTAATTTTGCTGTGAATGTTGGCTCCAATAAAGAAAACATTTTCAGAATATTCTAGAGAAAAGGAGGATCTTACTACTTTCGATTATCAACTTATGAATAGCTAGCAAAAAGGCATAGCTGTCAACCAAAGCGTCATATCGTTAGTTGAATGTCTGCCATTTTACAATATGGATCGTTTTAGCATCGCACAACGTGTTAATTTTGTTAAATCTATATATATATATATATATATATATATATATATATATATATATATATATAAATGGAGTGATGTCTGTCTGTCTGTCTGATTCTTATAGATTCGGAAACTACTGAACCGATCGACATGAAAATTGGTATGTAGGGGTTTTTGGGGCCGGGGAAGGTTTTCGTGATATTTTGAGACCCCTCCCCCCTCTCTAAGGGTGGGCTGCCATACAAATGAAACACAAATTTCTGCATTACTCGGAAATTAACCAAGCAAACGAAACCAAAGTTGGCATGTGAAAGTTTTAGGGTGCAATAAATGTTTCTATAATGGTTGGACAGTCCTTCCCCCACTCAAAGGGGGGGCTGCCATACAAATGAAACACAAATTTCTGCATTACTCGAGAATTAATCAAGCAAATGAAACCAAATTTGGCATGTGGAGGTTTTAGGATGCAATAAATGTTTCTATGGTGTTAAGATACTCCTTCCCCCTCTCTTAGAGGGGACTGCCGTACAAATGAAACACAAATTTTTGCATTACCCGAGAATTAATCAAGCAAATTAAACCAAATTAGGCATATGGAAACTTTAGGGTGCAATGAATGTTTCTATGGTGGTTAGATACCCCTCCCTCCTCTCTTAGGGGTGGCTGCCATACAAATAAAACACAAATTTCTGCATTACTCGAGAATTAATCAAGTAAATGGGCGGGACGAAGTTTGCCGGGTTAGCTATTTATACTATAAAAATGATGAAAAACCGGCAAATGTTTTTCGAGCATTACGGACGGATTTTGGTCGTCATAGACGGCCTACAGAGCACACAATCGCTAATGTAGTGCGTAAATTCGAACAAACAGGATCCGTAGCGGATATTGTGAGACCTGTGCATCATCGTAATGTGCGTTCGGCCGAAAATATTGCTGCTATTGCTGCCAGTGTGGAGGATGACCCGAATGTTTCGATTCCACGGCGTGCTCAGCAATTGGGCTTGTCAAACACATCATTGTGGCGAATTTTGCATTTGGAGTTGCACCTACATCCATATAAAGTCCAACTGGTACAAAAATTAGAGCGTGGTGACCATGGAATGCGTCGGGCATACGTCGATTGGGTGAACGAACAACAGCAGCAAAATGCTGAATTTTCGCATCAAATTTTCTTCAGCGATGAGGCACATTTCGAGCTCGGTGGCTATGTGAACACCCAAAATTTCCATATATGGGGCTCAGAAAATCCACACGTGATTGTTGAGAGGCCATTGCATCCGCCAAAAGTCACTGTTTGGTGCGAATTATGGTCTGGTGGAGTCATCGGGCCGTATTTCTTTGAAAATGAGGACGGCGAGACGGTAACTGTGAATGGTGAGCGCTATGGCCGCATGTTGACCGATTTTTTTGCCACAAATTGAAGATATGGATACGGATGACATGTGGTTTCAGCAGGACGGCGCCACGTGCCACACAACACGACCGAACATGGCCATATTGCGAACGAAATTTGAGGGACGCATAATTTCGCGTTTTGGTGATGCTAATTGGCCGTCCAGATCATGCGATTTGAACCCGCTAGACTTTTTTTTATGGGGTTATGCGAAAGACCGTGTCTATGCCAACTCTCCGCAAACTCTTGAACATTTGAAAGACAACATTCGTGAAGTTATGACCGAGATACTGCCCCATATGTGCCGAAAAGTCATCGAAAATTACCTGCTCCGGATCAATGTGTGCGAGGAAGCCCTAGGTGGACATTTGATTGATGTTGTATTTCACACATAATGGCATAAACCAAACTTTAATTTGAAATAAAAGTTTCATCGAAATTCGAATTCTAAGTGTGTTTTATTTCAATTTACTTTCGGAATTTAAAGATGGAAAACCCTGTATATGTATTTCCAATAAAGTAGTTGTTTTGAATTACTCATTTTCGTTCAATATGTGAAGACCCTTTTCGTGCCGTGTTAATATTAGGCTGTCAAAAAAGTCCTGCGGTATTTCCGCGAGGTGTCGTTGTAAGCGCGTAGTTCTAGTTGTATTCATTGTATCGAGTCATACTATAGCTTGTTGGAAAGGTATTAAATAATAATGTCCTTGACAGTGCTATAATAATGTCCTTGACAGTGTTTTGTTTGGTTAAGTCGGTCGTGAGTTATAGTGTCGCAAATATGGAGCAAAATAAAGAGAAAATCCGACATATTTTACAGTACTACTATAAAAAAGGCAAAAATGCATCTCAAGCTGCCAATAAAATTTGTGCAGTTTATGGACCCGATACAGTTTCCATTTCCACCGCACAACGATGGTTTCAACGTTTTCGTTCTGGTGTAGAGGTCTTCGAAGATGCGCCACGCTCCGGAAGGCCTGTCGTCGAAAATTGCGACAAAATCGCTGAATTAGCCGAGAAAGACCGGCATAGTAGCAGCCGTAGCATCGGCCAAGAGCTGGGGATAAGTCATCAAACCGTTATTAACCATTTGAAGAAGCTTGGATTCACAAAGAAGCTCGATGTATGGGTGCCACACACGTTGACGCAAAAAAACATCTTTGACCGTATCGACGCATGTGAATCGCTGCTGAATCGCAACAAAATCGACCCGTTTCTGAAGCGGATGGTGACTGGCGATGAAAAGTGGGTCATTTACGACAACGTGAAGCGCAAACGGTCGTGGGCGAAGCCCGCTGAAGCGGCTTAGATGGTGGCCAAGCCCTCATTAACGGCCAGGAAGGTTCTGCTGTGTGTTTGGTGGGATTGTCAAGGAATAATCTATTATGAGCTGCTTCCCTATGGCCAAACGCTCAATTCGGACCTGTAGTGCCAACAACTGGACCGCTTGAAGGTAGCACTCATGAAGAAGAGGCCATCTTTGATAAACAGAGGCCGCATTGTCTTCCATCAGGACAACGCCAGGCCACACACTTCTTTGGTGACGCGCCAGAAGCTCCGGGAGCTCGGATGGGAGGTTCTTTTGCATTCGCCGTATAGTCCGAACCTTGAACCAAGTGACTACCACCTGTTTTTGTCCATGGCGAGCGAGCTAGGTAGTCAGAAGTTAGCCACAAAAGAGGCCTGTGAAAATTGGCTATCCGAGTTTTTTGCCAACAAGGAAGCGAGCTTCTATAAAAGGGGTATTATGAAGTTGGCATCTCGTTGGGAACAAGTCATCGAACAAAACGGCGCACATTTGACTTAAAACAGATAATTGTAACTAATTTTATGAACAAATGAAAATTCAAAAAAAAAATACCGCAGAACTTTTTTGACAGCCTAATATATTCAAAACAGTCATCTAGCATCCCTGGATATGAGTTCAATGTTTACATTTGGTTGTGTTGTTTGAAAGAGGGTCATTTGAAAATCTGTCAAAACTCGCAATTACTGAATTCAATTTGATGGTTGCAGTTGAAAACATACATTTCTTATGCAATACTAGTTTAGCCGTGAAACCATTTTTGAAGATAAAGGCGGAGCAGAAGAATAACGATGCTTTCAATCAACAAGGTGAACAAACACATCAAACAAACTAGACGATTCGACTGATTCATTGACGAGCGCGGCCAAACGGTCGTCGAACCAAACAAGCTACTCGTCTGTAGTCGAGCTCGGCTTCTGGAATACGAAAACAAACGAGACGAGCGCTCGTCTGCTCGTCTCGTTTTCTGGAATAGGGCCCTATGTCCTATCGGACACTAGCTTGCAACGGGAATCAACTGCTAAGGATTTGGAAATACTCATTGATTCTAAGCTCACATTCAAGAATCATGTCGCTTACGTGGTATAAAAAGCTTCCTCTCGTCTCGGCTTCATATTTCGCTTCGCTAAAACCTTCAAAAATGTATATTGCTTAAATGCTTTATATTGCTCATTGGTGCGGCCTGTTTTGGAATACTCGGCCGTAGCGTGGCGTCCATACTACCAAAACGAGTCGAATCGCATCGAAGCTATTCTACGGGAGGTTATTTGTTTCGCTCTGAGGCATCTTCCGTGGAATGACACCAACATTTTACCCAGCTATGAAAGGCGTTGTATGCATCTGGAGCTACTGGAGGCGAGATGCAACATTGCGATGGCAAGCTTCATCGGTGATCTGATTCAGAGAAACATCGACTGCACTTCGCTGTTAAGTTGCCTTCACATAAACACCCACCGTCGTAATTTACGGTCACAGATTTTCCTGTATATTCATCCCTCACGAATCAACAACGGACTTCAATGTTTCGCGTTACAAAAATAAGTGTAGTTATCGTAGTGTTCCTAATTAATGATTATAGTGCAAGTATATTTTTTTGTCATTGGGTTGAATATTTTACCTGTTGACTAAATAAGTATAATAATGAGCTACTAATCAGTGCTACAATGTAAACTTATATCGTGAAAAGTCACATCACAGCGTAAATTTCAAAATCCGCGTGAAAAAAAACCCCGTAAACTCCGAAATCCGTGTAAAAACTAACCGCGTAAAAACCGACTTCAGTGTATATATTTTTGCCTTCAGAGGCAAAAATTACATAGAACATATGTTTGATAGGTAATTTTCAATCATAATTTTCATCTTGAAAGCATGTTTATATCACTCGAAAATTCTTTACCACTTTGGCTTCATAGAAATTCAAGGAAGCTCAGATTGCCACATTCGTAACAACTCGATTGGATTTGACTCGATCGAGTTTCAGAATGCGGGTGATTATCTCGATGAAAAAATAAGTTTTCCTCTTCATTTATTTTTTATGAAAAATAAAAACTTTATGCACATACAAAATTTTAATTTACTTCGAACATTTAAAAATTTAAAAATGTCTTACTTATCTAATACTCAGATAATACGCGTTTTAAATGATGGATTCTTCATGCACAACTCTAACAGTACGACTTCGATGCTGTTGAAAATCCGAGTTATTTCTTCTTTAAGTTCCTCCAAATTTTGTGGCTTATTAACATAGCAACGGTCCTTCACGTACCCCCAGAGGAAGTAATCGACGACGAGAAATGTTGAAATTCTTACAATGAGAGAACAAAGTTTCATTAAGGATTCGGTTGCTCGAGTAATACGATTTCACTAAAAATACACGTTCTTGTAAATTGTATATCTTGACACTAAAAACCATCTGACCACTGAACGAGTAGCCGAATATTATCGTCCCGGAACGGAGACTGCAGTGTTACCATCGACGCACAGTGGTTCCTGAGAAAATTTTAGCGGTCAAACTCAGATTTTTGAGCTAAAAACCCAATTTCTGGTAGACTGGAATTTTCGGATACGCTGAGTTCATTTTTCAACTTGGTTTCACCAAAAAACAAAAATAAGAAGTGATGCGAAGGGGAAATATTTTTAATTTAATAATGTGTGGTTTTTAAATGAACGATCGAAAATCTATACTAGAGATCAAAATATTATTTCAAATAGCGTAGTACAAATATCTGGCAACATAATTAGATGGGTATACTTATTGAAAAAAACATCACAAATAGCCATTTAACAACATGATAAGATAGGTATACTTATTAAAAAGAAAACATCACGAACTATAAGTATTTGGCAACATAATTTAAGAGTCTTATTGAAAAAAAGTACACAAGTTTTGCAAAATAAACAGGCAAAATAAAAAAAAATTATTTGTGGCTTCGGCTGCTTCCTCGGATAGTTGCCCTAGAACATTGTCAATTCAATTAATTGGCTAATGTGTTATTTTTTCAAAAGGCTAGCTAATTGGCTTTATTTTGATATATCGATCATCTAAGTCATTCAAAAGTAATAAATTTTTGAAAAAAGTAATTTTTAGAAAGAAAGGAAAAAATATTTTTTGGACCATCGGTTAACTTTGAAAAATCATAACTCAAAAACGTAAAAAGCGCCTCTCTGGTTTCGACATATTTCAAAAGCAATTTTTGGAAAAAAAAAAAAAAAGAGGATAAAGTTGAATTTCGGATAACCCTAAAATGGAAATGGTCACCCTACTGAAAAAAAAAAAATACGGGTCTAATGTTTTGCGATAAAGAACAAAACTACCATTTTTCGCGAAAATCTGAGAGCCACTATATCGGTTTGGCATCGAATGGCTGATTTCGGGTTAATATTGAGAAAAAAATCCAAAAGGGGGATTTCGGGTGAAAAACATCAAGTGCTGAGTGATAGCAGACACTTTTAGGAGCCCTTTCATTAAAAAAGTTTTGCTGGGAAATGAGGGGCAAGTGGGGCAAGCAAAATTAAACTTCCAAAGATGCCTAGATGCCTTGAACATCCTAGAATTAGGGACTGTAGGATTTTTTGTTTTTATGAAAATTTATTTTTTGGGTTTTGGCCGCCGAATTTTTCTCAGGGACCACTGTGCGACGGAGCTAAAAAATATTATAAGGAGTTATTCGATTTTTTGCGTGAGCGTTTAATCTGAAAGACTCTGTATATCATTTCAGTAAGGAGAAACAACGGAACAAAAACTGAAATTTTTTGCACGAGATAGCATAGTGGCAGAAGTTTGGAAATTGTTCGACAGATACTTCACGAGATATAAAACGTTGTTGCCATTTACCTAAAAAATAGTGAATTTCTTTTTCGCCAACCTAATATGATGAACACAGCACTAAAACTGAAAAATAACAATAGTATGTACAACCTTTTACGAAAATTAAACTCAAATATGCTAAAACAAATGCTTATACCTCATGTCATTCATATTAAAGGCCACCGCCCGTTGTCTACGTCCACTCAACATCTAAACTCATCAGTTCAAACCAGAGGAAAACATATTGCATCGCGGGTACGGTCCGATCGGATTAGCCACCAAACAAACCACAAAACGCCAGACTGGAACGCACGCAGCACTGCAAATCACCAAACCAGAACAATGTGTTAACGTCGAACATTTAAATGCCGCTGTGGATCACGAATACGATAGGGCAATTTCTCGGCGAAAACCATCATAATTATCCAGGAGCAGGGTATACTCCTATTTTCGTGCCGTTGTCCGCAATCAATGATGGCATAGTATTTCCGCCTCATTACCGAGCAGCAACAGCAACAGCAAAAACCTTCGACAATCGATCCACAGTGCGCTCTAGTCAACCGGACACGCAATTGGCGATGTTAATTCAGCTAAATTGTTATATTTGACTAGTAATTCGAGGTTTCGCAGCTAACACGTCCCCTTCAAATCGCAGCTGTAATTGGAAGACCTTCGGTTTCCTCTCCGGTGGCACACTCCATTCCCTCAACGAGTTTCTCACATGGAGGCAATCACTAATTACTAAATGGCACTTCACATGCACATGCAGTGGGCGCCACCGGAAATGGGTTCGCAGCCCGAAAGGTGTACTTGTGTCTGCTGCCATGATTTAAATTTTAATTATTATCTGTGCTTGCACTGGTGCTCCCTCCCTCGCATCTACTCGGTTCGTCAGGAGGAGAGAGGTTATGGCTTATTAGCATCAGTCACACTGTGGACTGTTGGCATACAGTCAAAAACAACTTAACATTAGTCCTGTACGCCAGAGATGCGTATGTACACGACCAACTACAGACTGACAGTCGGATTGAATCGCATCTCCTGACAGTCGGAGCCTGTGACTGTCCTCCTGTTGTTGGGATCTGCAGGTGGGGGAAGCTGTGGGATCCAAATTACAGAAAATCCAATTTGGGATTTGGATTTTCTCCGAACCCTACTGGGTCCGGGAGAACTGAGGAGGGAATCAAATACAGAAAAGTCATATACGGGGAGGGCATCATTCCTATTATTTTTTTTTTTATGAATTCAGGTTTATTTTGTTCAGCAATGGTCGAGAATTAATCCCAAAGGTATCGGTCGGACAAGCCCGAGGTGGGCGAGCAGTTGACTGAGGTGCGGGGGATGCTCTTTCAATTTGTGATTTAATTGCACGTCTGGGGCGAATATTATGATCTCGATTGGTGCCTAGATTGACTCAAATGTTGGTCGTTCGATGTGTAGTTGTTGCGAATATATTGAATGCAAAAGGTAGACCTGGGAAACTGTTTCATTCGAAAACTGGAAAGTATTTATTTGTTCTGGGATGGGTTACATTGAATGCAGTTGTCGATCTGTTTGTTTGGAAGTAAATCAGGAAAACTACGACAACATTCGAATCTTATTTTTTGGGATCTCTTAAAAATATCGTCATTGATTGCTAAACATTATGCAAAACGAACCACAGAACCTGATCTCGTTTACTTATGGTTGAACGGTTGTAATTTTTTCCTTTAGAATGATTTCAAATGACCAACAAAAATATCAGTATGTATAATAGTTCATAACACCGTTTAATTATTAGTTCATTCAAGCTCAAAACACTGATGTTAGCAGGAGTGCTTTAAGTTTTTCAGAAAAAGTGGTTTATTCGTTCTGGATATAGTGAAGATTTTGCGCAACGAGTGAGTGCTAACGCTACTGTTTTTTTGGGTTTTTCTCTAGAGCTAGTGACGTGACCCAGGCTTCAGAAAATTTGAAACCCATCAATGATGTGATCGGTCCCCGAACCGAGTCCCCTGGTACTACGAAAATTGGACTTAAAATGAAAAATCAAGTGGACGAAATACCAGGAGAACAATCTTCTGAGGTAAATCAAATGTCGGCGTAGCATTTCAAAATCATATCCGAACAGCAGCAGTGAACAAAATAATTGTCCACACTCGAACTGTAAAAGTGGAGTAGCATTGTTGATTGTTCACGTAGTAATTCACCACGCGGTCTCCGCATCTCTATTTGCTGCTGGAGACGCAGCGTTTGTGAAATAACGAAATGAACAATATACCGTTTAGTCTCATAATCCGAACAGTCTCAAATTCCGAACACTTCATTTTTAAATGTAAATTTACTACACTTTAATGTTATAAATAATTGAATAATGAAAGCCCTGACATTCTTTGAGGTATAAGCTACATTTTAACATCATTTACAGGCATTGACATAGCCTAGAATTTGAAATATTAAACATTTGCAAAAAAGTGAAAGTCAAAACCAAAGATGAAATGCTTGCGTTAGCAAATTGCGTAAAAAACAAGCATCGTTAATATTTCAGTTTTTGTAGTTTTCTCAATTTTTTTGTTTGCTTTTTTTCATGTTAAGTGCTAGAAAAAGTGAGAATCTACAATAAATGGATAAAAAAAATGATATTTTATGCAGAAATATTCATTAAAATTAGTATTGAAGTAGTGTTCGGAATTTGAATCAAGTTTCTTTGCATGATTCAAATTCCGAACACTTAATTTTAAATGCAAATTTACTGAAATTTAATGTTATAAATAGTTAAATAATGAGAGCCTTGAAATTCTTTGGGTTATAGGCTACATTTTCACATCATTCACAGGTATCGATACAGCCTATGATTTATAATATTAAGCATTTGCAGGAAAGTGACAAAACCAATGATAAAATGTTTGCGTTAGCAAATTCCGTAAAAGACAAGCATCGTTAATTTTTCAGTTTTTGTAGTTTTTTCAACTATATTGTTTGCTGTTTTCATGTTAAGTGCTAGAAAAGGTAAGGGACCAGAATAAATAGATGAAAAAAAAAATATTTTGTGCAGTAATATTTTCCAAAATTAGTATTGAAGTAGAGTTCGGAATTGATTCAAATCCCGAACACATTATTTTTGAATGAGAATTTACTGAATTTTAATGTTATAAATAATTGCATAATGAAAACCATAACATTCTCGCAGGTGCAAATTAAAGAGAGAAACATTAATTTTCTTAGCCAGGTTTCAACTAAAACCACAATAATAAAACCGGGGTCCTGAAGTAACAGGTCGAACTCGATTATATACTGATTCGATTATACAGCCATTCCATGCCAACTCGATATAGTGGTTCTCCGATATCCGTGAAAAGTAGTAGTTTTGTTCTTTATCGCAAAATATCAGACCCGTATTTTATTATTTTTTTGTTAGGGTGACCATTTCCATTTTAGGGTGGTCCAAAAATTCATTTTTCACCAAAAAATGACTTGTTTTTAAAAAACCACAACTTTTGAATTATTGGACCGATTCAGATGATCTACATATCAAATTAAACCAGTTAGCCTGTCTTTTTAGAGAAAATACTACATCAGCAAATTTGAAAAATTAGAATTTTATTTTCATTATACGTATTCTTTTTTTATAGTTTTCATGGTCTCGGGGCCAAGAGCGCAATACAGGGAAACTTCGATATAACGTACCCTCGTTATAGCGTACCCTCGATATAACGTACACATTTCCAAAGTGTAAAGGAAAAAAATTCAATATTTTTTTTCCTGATAGAACAATGAATTATCTGTATTGTGATGCTAAAACAAGTTTTGTACCTTCAATCAATCCCGAAATACAGCTGGTTTTGTGATTCCGGATTCTACATGAATCAAGCTTCAATCAATAGTACGAAGGGAAACATCATGAGAAAGGCTGGCTTCGTCTTTTGATTGAAGTTGTTCATTTACACCTTTACTAAAACAGCAACACAATAATGTATTATAGACTACGTTTGTGAGTACTTTATTATGCTTCGATATTACGTACAATTCGATACAACGCACAATTTTGGAAGTGAAATGTACGTTATATCGAAGTTTACCTGTATACTTTTTCTATTTTTTCTTGAAAGCAGAGGATTTTTTACATAACCTAGCCAAAAATCAGAAATGTGTTTATTTCTGTTTCTGAATTATAATTTTTCAATGTTAATCGATGGTCTGAAAATCATGTTTCCTTTTTTTCCAAAAAATACATTTTTCAAAAATGAATAACTTTTAAACTACCTTACAGATTTGGATAATCGACATATCGACATATGAAGTCAATGAGCTAGTCTTCTTTGAAAAAATATAGAAATTTCAAATAACTGGAATCCTATTCGCATAGAACTCGTCTAGTCGCATAGGAATATCGAACGAAGACTAAATCATGTTAACTTCGAAAAATAATAACTCGAAAACGATAAAAAAACACACCTCTGATTTTAGGATATATTATGTAAAAAATCCTCAGCTTTCAAGAAAAAATATAAAACTATATAGCGCCCTTGATCCTCAAACCATGTAAACTAGAAAAAACGAACACAATCGATAATTACGAAAAACAAATTACATTTTCTTGCGAGTAAAATATTTTTCCACAAAAGACTAGCGTATTCGCTTTAATTTGATATATCGATCATCTGAATCGGTCCAGTAATTCAAAAGTTAGGAATTTTTTGAACAATACATTTTTGCTGTTCGGAATTTGAGACTTTTGTCTCAAATTGTGTTCGGAATATGAATCAGAGACATAAATGGTGTTCGGGATTTGAGACAAATGGGATTAATGTAATTTTTAGTTTTTCACCATGAAAATATATTTGAACATCCATTTTTTGAAGTCAAATGGAAAAGAAGGCTCTATTGTATCCAAAAATCAAATTAATTTCGCGAAAAAGTACCATTTTAAGTAATGAGACACTGTTTAATGGCCATCAAAGCCTAAGTGTTCGGTATTTGAGACAAAACGGTACATACTCGTGGAATTGTAGAAAATGCTAATTGCTGCTGGACATCACAACTGAGATTTCGACATCGAATAGAAAGGGCCTTGCCGGGTAAGGGAGTAAAAAGTGCCCATAGCTGTATGCAGGGCTTGGAAATATTGAGCTTGTTAAGTAATATTGAAAATATATTTTTATCAGTGTAACGCGTTTATTTTGCTTGTCGATGCTGCTGTCATTCATCCGACGTCAAACATATTTGCAGCTGTGTTCATTCATATTCAGAGCTTTCCTTATAGCACGAATCATGAGCATTCATTCACATTTTTTCATTGCCATTGAATTGTCAGGAATGTTCATTTTCAATATCCCGATAAGTGTGTGATTTTCTCATTGAGTCAGTGCCTTGCTTATTCAGTTATTTTTACAAATCGGAGCGCAAGCGGAAATGCCAACAAAAGAGAAAGATCTGTAAGCGCACACACAGCTCAGGATTACATATAAAGGGTGTGTCACATCAAATTGCATCACGGAAAAAACGCTGTAGAAATTTAATTTTTAGGAATTATATCTTCAGCTTTCGCTTATAATCAGATAAGAGTGTATAGATCACGTTGGCCATGCTTCACTGTAAATTTTTCGTAAATTTGGAAAAATGTCGTCGAACGAAAAAGAGCGTCGTGAATTAATCCTGTGCACTCATTTCGAGAATCCGGAGTTGTCACATCGGGACATCGGTAAGATGCTGGGAATCGTCCAATCCACGGTCAGCAGAGTACTAAAACGATACTTCGAGAACCTAACCATCGACCGAAAGGTGAAGAACGGCAAAAATGGATGCTCCGTCAGTGAAAAAGATCACAAGCGCGTAGTTAAGCAGTTTAGACGTGATCCGAGAAGTTCGGTCCGGGATGTCGCCAATAAGCTGAATTTGTCAAGTTCATTCGTCCAGCGTACCAAGCAGCGGGAGGGTCTGCGTACATACAAGGTTCAGAAGGCTCCTAACCGCAACGAAAGGCAAAACATGATGGGGAAGACGCGAGCCCGGAAGCTGTACACCGAAATGCTGACGAAGCCGCATTTCCTGGTAATGGACGACGAAACCTACGTCAAAGCGGACTTTCGTCAGCTGCCGGTCCTGTTGTTCTTCTCCGCAGAGAACAAATTCAGCGTTCCGGAGGAGATTCGCAAGCAGAAACTATCCAAGTTTGCCAAAAAGTACATGGTGTGGCAAGCGATCTGCTCTTGCGGAAAGCGGAGCGCCCCCTTCGTGATGACCGGCACGGTAAACGGGCAGGTTTACCTTAAGGAGTGCCTACAGAAGCGCTTACTACCACTATTAAAGCAGCACGAGGGCCCGACCATCTTCTGGCCGGATCTCGCTTCGTGCCACTATTCAAAGGACGTGTTGGAGTGGTACGAAGCCAACGGGGTCACCTTCGTGCCAAAGGAAATGAACCCGCCCAACGCGCCGGAGCTTCGCCCAATAGAGAAATATTGGGCGATTATGGAGCAGGCCCTCCGGAAGAACCCAAAAGTTGTCAAATCGGAGGCGGACTTCAAGAGAAAATGGATTTCTGTTCAAAAAAAAAATACAACCTGACGTTGTACAGAACCTTATGGACGGGGTAAAGAGGAAGGTGCGAGCATACGGGCTTGGGCTCGAAGTATGAATAAAAAGAAAATGCCAAAAGTTGTTTAATAGTTTTTATTTTACTGTCTAAAATTTTCAAAAGGATCGGTCTACTGGGCGAATTTCTACAGCGTTTTTTCTGTGATGCAATTTGATGTGACACACCTTTTACTTGGACGGTGAGGAAGCATTCTGCAGAATCGATCCGAGTAGCGAATGCAAACATCGTCAGCCAAAACTGGATGTTGGCATTTTCATCCGCTATAGCACAGTTTGATCCGTTTGCGAAAAGAAAGCTCGATATATTCCCATTGCGGTTGTGTCTTGGACACCACCATTTCATGTTCGTGTGTTCGGAATTTGAGTCAAAAATTGAATGTTTGAGTCAAGACGGTATTTTATTACATCGGAATTGGAGTATTTTGAAGCATTTCTGGCAAGTGGAATTGGAATTGCATATTCACTATGTAAAATAAAAATATTTTTACTGAGACGGAAACCTTGCATGCTTCAACAATTTAATTTCTTGTCACTATTATGAGCATTCTGTACTTAGTTATCTTCCTCAACGAATTTCTCCGTTTCGTCAGTGTCCGAAAACGATGCTGATAATGAATGAACCGGTATATTAATATCAATGAATGACAAAATTAGGGATACTTCCTTTGCTCACATTCCGTGAACGCATTTTTTGAACCACTATGTGGTTTGACATAGGATCTATGGTGAAAAACGTACTTTCATTTATTTTACGCCATCCTCAAAAGCTTCGAGATTAAAATTTGAAAAAAAATACTGAATGTGCATCTTACTACGGTGTATCAAGAAAAATCATCAAACAAAATTTTTATCAAACATTGAAGCACTAAAAATAATATTGAAATTTTTAAATTTTTTTTTTTTGATTTAGTGATTCAGTACTACTCTAATTCATATTTAAATGTGTTCCTACGGCTTTTCTAGATATGTGTGATTTTTTCAGTGTTGCGCGGCACAAAAAATATTTTTTTCATATTTCCAAAGGGTCTGGCTGGGTAAGGGAGTAAAAAGTGCCCCCAAACCAAATCACCAACTGTATGGGAAATATTATATAGAATACTAAATAAAACATTTTGGCAGTAGTACCATATATTTGAGTCCTTATATGGTACCCCATAGGATCTATGGTGAAAAATGCAACTTTTCGATTTTTTCACGCCATTCTCAATAGCTTTGAGGCAAAAATAAGAAGAAAAAAACTGAAAGTACATCTTACTAAGGTGTATCGATAAATTTCAAACATTTTTTTCATCAAAAAATCTAATAATAAAAAAAAAGTTAATACGAGGTACAAAAAAGAATTATATATTTTCTGGCATTTCGAAAGTTTGAAAAAAAATATAACTTTGAGACCCACTGCTCTAATTTTTATTAAAATGCGTTCGTATGTGTCTTTTTTCCTACATGTGGTGTAATTTTTTCCTGAATTTTTAAGAGCACTGCGAGACACAAAAATAATTTTCTTCATCTTCTGCATTATTGTTTTTATTTTCTTGAAATCGATTATTATATTGCATTCGTGGTTTTCAATTGTTAGTTTGAAATTAAAAAATAATAATAATTTGGATTTTTTGAAGTATTCTTCTCATAAATTCGAGTGAACTTTCCACAAGGACTTAATTTTTTCTCACAGAACTCCATCGTACTGCTGACTCCTATGAATTTGGTAAACCATCTAAATCCAATGTAAAGATAATCTCATACATTTCAAGATATGAGAAAAAAAATCTTTGTTCATCGCAATGCTCTAAATATACCGAAAAAAATTAGACATATAAAAACAAAATTTATATACATATAAATGGGTCTCTGAATTCAATATAAATTAAAAATGCCTAAAGGCCACGAAAAAAAATTTTTTTTTCGCAATCCTATTAAAAAATCAAGAAAAAATTACTCTACATGTGGAAAAAACAGCACATACGAACGCATTTAAATAAAAATTAGAGTAACAGTGGGTCTTAAATTAATTTTTTTTTTCAAAATTTCGAAATGCCTGAAAATATTTTTTCTTTTGTCCCGCGAAAAACACTCTAAACTTTCATAAAAAGATTACATATACCTGAAAAAGATGTAGGAAGAAACTTGAATACAAACTAGGGTAGTACTGAATCTCAAAATAAAAAAAAATTCAATCTATATAAATAAAAATGTAAGGCAAAATCTGTTGGTAAGCGGAAAACCCGAAGAAGAGATGGTCCGATTTTAGCCTCCTGTATTTTGTTGTAATCGTCTCTTCCCGTATATCATATAGTGGATAGAAAAATCGGAAAATTTTCGGAAAATCCTGAAGGAAGGTCGGAAAGTTTGGAAAATTGAATTCCCACATGTTCGAAAATTACATCATAATAAGCGTTGTTAGTCCATTCGATATTTGCGCTATCGAAATTGATCTTTGTTCGTAAGTGGAAATGGATTTTCAGGCGAAATAACGCATTTCCGTATCTTATATCTATAAATAAAAATGGAAGGCCAAATGTGTTGGTAAGCGCAAAACCCGAGGAAGGAATGGTTCAATTTGAGTCATCTATATTTCGTTGTATTCGTCTCTTCCCGTAGATCAATTCGGGAGAGGGGAATACGGGATTTCTATCTCGAGATAGAAAAGTTTTTAATGCAGAGAAAAATCGGAAAATTCGGAAAATTCGGAAAATTAGCTAAGCGTTGTTAGTCCATTTGATGTTGGCGCTAACGAAATTGATTTTTGTTCGAAAGTGGAAAAGGATTTTCAGACGAATTCCTATAAATTCTATCTATATAAACAAAAATGAAAGGCCAAATGTGTTGGTGTGCCCTAAACCCGAGGAAGGAATGGTCCGATTTGAGCTGTCTTTATTTTGTAATATTCTCTGTATCAAACATGTATTCCATGCAACGGAGAAACATGTTATTTCCAAATGCTTGAAGAATCTTGAACGAGAATTGTGTCTGAAAATAATTATATATTATAAGGACGGATTTTTGTAGAAGTTCTAGACAATTTAAAGTAAAAGGAAATTGTAAAGGGTCAAAAGGTAATCAATCAATGAAGAGTTCAGTGATTGGACTCACTAACGTCCACTTAGTAAGAAAACGTGGATTTTTGAAAGTATTCAAATCAAAAAATCTATTTTGGGTGGACGTTCGTCGGGTCAGCTAGTTTAAAGTAAAAACAAAAATTAATTTCATTTTTTTAGTATTTGATTTTTTGACAAAAATATTTATCAGTACACCTTAGCAAGATGCCCTTCAGTATTTGTTTTTCATATTTTTGTCTCAAAGCTATTGAGAATGGCGTGAAAAAAGGAAAAAGGTGTATTTTTCACCATAAATCCTATGGTGTACCATATAAGGACTCAAATATATGGTACTTCTGTCAAAATGTTTCATCTAGTACCCTATACAATATTTTCCATACAGCTGGTGATTTGGTTTGGGGGCACTTTTTACTCCCTTTCCCGGCCAGACCCTTTGGAAAGGAAATGATGATGATGATGATGACCCACCTCATACCCCTACAAAGGTTTGAACTGGCCGATTTATCTAATAGATAATATTTATATTTAACCAAATTAAGATATCAGTATTATAAAACAAAACAGCGAACTGACTCTGTTGCAGGCATGAATTTCTATTAATCGAACATCATAAATAGGCAAAAACTTTAAAAGAAAAACAATGGTCCTATCCTTATCGACATTATCATAATGATAATCCCAACTTCAGACCCAAAGTTTTTTTAAGGCATGTCAAGAAAATTTCCAACCCGGGAAGATCCTTGACAGATTGGGAATCGAACCCAATATCTAAAAGTGTCTACTTAGAACATGATAGAGATCTGCCACATTCACAAATACTCGATATAACCATCTTATGATAAGATAGTTTACGACATTTCTGAATGAGCTATCCCCATTCCAGTTTCCACTTCAGACCCACATGAAAAAAAAATTGAAAAAATCACACATATCTAGAAAAGCCGTAGGATCACATTCAAATATGAATTAAAGTAGTACTAAATCTCTAAATCTCAAAAAAAATTCAAAATTTCAATATTTTTTTTAGTACCTGAATTTTTGATGAAAAAAAATTCCTTATTTAATTTAATATTTTTTTTAGTACCTGAATTTTTGATGAAAAAAAATTCCTTATTTAAAAAATATTCTACAATATTTGCCATACAGCTAGTGATTTGGTTTGGGGGCATTTTTTACTCCCTTACCCGGCTAGGCCCTTTCGGTTAGTCTTGGGATAATATATTGCACATAGTTTCATCATGTAGAATCGCATCTAGATTCCACTTTTCACATTAATTTCCTTGAATGGCTACGGTTTCGAAAAGTATTTGAATTTCATAAATTTTTAAAAATTCATATCTTCATTTCAAAGACTCCGACACTGCACCACTATATGTTAAAATTTGTTGAATTGGTGGAGTTATCTAAGAAAAAAAATATCTGTAAAAATGTCTGAGGGGGAGGGGGAGTGGGTTTTTGGTTGTCTCTCGAGATAGACAAGTTTTTAATATAAAATTCAATTTTATATAATTTTTTATATAATTAATAACTATTTTAACAGAGTATTTCAAGTAACGTTTTTTTGAAAAAAAAAGTTCAATGTTTGTGCAGGCGCCCTTATTAAAAATCAGTCGTTGCAAACATTGGTCATATGATAATGAAAATTGTGCTTTTCGAGTAGCTGCCACCATATGTACAAGGTATAAAAAATTCGAAGAGGGTCGGTGCAGCTGCCGGCTGATTTATCAAATCAGCAAACCAACAAACAGCTTAGATTTTATCCCAAACGAATTCGAACGTCTTAACCCGAATTAAGACGAACCAGCTCACGGCTGAAAGTAAATGACAATGTTTTGCAGTTTTCAGTCTGTATATAATTGGTATGTGCTCACGAGTATATTTGTTTGGTTTCCTGGAAACTGTCATATTCGAATTTAATATTTTATGCCAGTCATATTTTACATTGTGGTGAATGAAATTGAAAAAAAAACATTCTGAGGTCAATTTTGTAAATACAAATTAAAAAAATAATAATCGCATCAACCTGCAGACTCTTAAGCTGAATCTATGAAACGAATAATAAAATTTGCTTGCTAATCTACTATTTCTCCACACCTGTCTTTCAAACGGTAACTTTCACACTGTTGCTAATTTTTTTCTCACTTCGTTCCAATCATCTCCTTCATTGCTGTGCTTCTGCTAAACTTTGCCTATGTCGAAGAAATGATTTC
Organism: Toxorhynchites rutilus septentrionalis; assembly: GCF_029784135.1. NCBI lineage: Eukaryota > Metazoa > Arthropoda > Insecta > Diptera > Culicidae > Toxorhynchites > Toxorhynchites rutilus. The sequence continues at coordinate 47,824,048 of NC_073745.1, forward strand.
CAATCACCCGTCCAACGAACCTTGACTCGGGAAGGATTCCACATTTTTGAGCCTCCTTGCTTCTAAACCATGGCACTTTTCCTTCTCGCTTCAAAGGCCCTGACTGTTTCGAACGGGTTGGCAATCTTGAACCATGAAACGAGAGTTTTCCTCCGGCCTGAAAAGTCGGAGCACGAAATGTAATAAATCAAATAAAAAATTTATAAACTGTCGAGAAATTTGCTCTGTCACTTTGTGCTTTCGTTTTCGTGAACTCCCTTCGAAGGAGTCCCATCTGAGGTTCCGTTCATATTTCCTTCCAACCCCACCACCAACCGGTGAACTTACTGACCTGACCGACTGACTGACTCTGAGCAGATGGGCTTTTTTGTCGGGGGTTGCCCCTGCGAAGATTTACTATGCAGTCACGGTTCGGTGCGTTTTGATTTAGGCAGCAGAGAACTCAATAGTCCTTTTTTATACATAAAAGAAAAACAGCAGAGCACATTTGACTGCAGAAAGAAAACAAAGCCGAACTAATCGACCCGTAACCGTCGGGAAAGCTTAACTTTGTCGACTGAAGGGCTCTCGGTGATAGACGACCTGTCGCCTGTAAAAACCGGACACATCTTGATGGACTTCACTTGATATTATTATCTATCGAGAAACAAAAATAGCCAGCAATTCAAAAATTCATTTAATTGGGTTGGAAAAGTTTGCTCATCTCAAATGGTTAAAGTTTGCCAAAAGCTGGACTTATCAAAATGTTTCACCTCCATCACTTCGATTGTTTTCTCCGAACTAAATTGCTCCATTTCGTGGGAATCAGAGTTCCCCGAAGACGACCCAGAATGCTGCAAACGTCTCTTCCACTCTCACCTTGTTTATTTTCCAGAGAAGTTTTTGTGTGTACGAACAGCCTCGCATCCCAAACAGCATTCCTCCAATACTTTGGTACCTTTCATTTCGCTTTGTCTTTTCCATCCGATTCCAGAAACAGGCATCAAGTTTCCCTACGCTCGTGCGGCCTGCCAAAATGATGTTTTTTTTTGCTTCCAGCCGCGGCCTGGAGCCTCGAATGAAACCAAAAACATCAGCAGAAACAATCGCGAAAGGAGATGATGGAAATTCAATTAGTGCGATGAAAGAATGTCAGCCGTCTGAGGTCTCTGCATCGCGCGCTTTCCATTTGCGTGGGAGCGATGTCGGCGCAACAACAATTGGTGAAACCAAAAAAAAACAAGGAAAATACAGAAAGAAAAACATAACAGAACCGTTGACAGATCCCATTGATGAACCTAATCATAAGAGGCGCTTGCGGGAAATCTGGTGTGGAGATGGGAACAAAAAGCGCCCTGTTGCACGGGCGAAATGGAAAACAAACAATTAGATTTCCAGCAAATTGCTTCAAGGGCGAACATGATAGAATCTGGCATCACTGTTATATAAACAAACTGTATTTTTATGTCGTGCTTTTTCCCGTTGTTTTTTTGTGTATTTGAATCGTTTTTAATTATTGTTTATAAGCTTGTATCGAGCATTAGCGCTCCTCTGTTGCGTCTGATCATTTGTGTGTTGATTCATCGTGCCACTGAGTGTCCTTAAAAGTGAAGTGTTCTCGTGCATATCACAAAACAACAAAAGCGTATTGCTTTCCACGCCAATTTTTTTGACGTAGGACTACGTCTTTCATTTCTATACCGGGGTGTAAAATCAAAGTTTCGAAAACGAAAGCGTTACGCCGAAGACCGAGATTTTGAGTGTTAATAGCTCCTAAACAACTGAACGAAATGGTATGATAAACACTTCATTCGAAAGATAAAATGTCTACACGTTCTATACTTGTTACTTTCTGATCCAAAAACTTGTTTCAATAGTCTTAAATTTGCTTTCAAAATAGGCTATTGAAATCACCAATCGGTATATAAGCGAGCGCCGCTCGGAAATTCACTCAGTTCTAATTGAACAGCGATTGGAGCATGTTATCGCTGTTGTGGCGCTTTCATTTATCATGAAAGCGCGGATGAACGATGTCACCAAGAGCCTGTTTGTGCACCTTAGGCCAGAAGGGAATCCATCAGGAGTAGAGTGATGCTACAAACGGTTCCCCGGGAAGATCTCGAAGCAGCCGCTACACACACACACACATACACGCACGGAATTCTTTCCGTTTGGATCGAGAAAGATCCGGAAAATAATCTGCCAGTTCCTCTAGGAATTTAGAAATACATTCATGTGAAAGAGTTTATTTGAATGTTTTCTATCCATGTAACACTGTGACCAAATATGTTTCAATCAAGTGCTATTAACAGATGGTTATCGAGTTAGCATTAACCACTGGTGGGCTTCCAGTATCGAGGAAAATGTGGAAATATCTAATCGTTACTGAAAATAATCTGCCAGTTCCTCTGGGAATTTAAAATTACATTCATATGAAAGAGTTTATTTTAATGTTTTCTATCCCTGTAACACTGTGACCAAATAAATTAGGTTTTGTGATTTTTCAATCAATCGCAATCAACAGGATAGCTTCTGAAGATTATTCTTCCCCATCAGTAGGATATTTCCGTATCCAATATTGGATGCATAAAACCTTGTGCCTTCAACGGTACGCTCTCGTTTTCGAAGTTCTCCAAATATTCATTCATTCAGATTGAATTCAGATTCAACTTCATTCAAATGATCTCTAAATCAACTATAGTCCTACGTCACCCTTGCGGTTATACCATAGATATAACCCACTTCCTGTTTTTTCGAAGCGACATCTGCTGGGAAAAATAAAACTGTTGAGCTTCACGTCTGCGAGTGACCTATAAACCAGCATATACAGCAACACAGCCTACGCGAAGGCGTATATCATTGCTTAAGGATTTGGCACTTGATCCGGCCTCATGGCCTGCCGGGTTACAATTCCGAGAGTTTGTTGACCTGGCAAAAACTAATTCATCACAGCTCTGCGGTTTCTGACGTCACCACTACATCACTGGCCCCGGGACACTCCGTAACAGGTATTGAGGAAGCCCCTACACCGCCCAACTTAGTCGTGCTCTCTTCTAACGCCAGTCATTATCGTCGTCACGGTCCTACAGTTGGTGTTGGTAAAAGGGGCTTCCTACCTGCAACAGCAGGCAAGTATAGTTGTCATAACGAGCTTCTGGTACTTGACAATGCTTCACCTTCTAGCAATTGCTGCTCATCCTCTTTTTCGTTCGATGCCTCTACATTGGATCCGGGACAACCAGTAACAGGTATTGAGGAAGTTCCCTCGCCACCCGACCCAGTCGTGCCCTTTATCAACATCTGCCATCACCATTGTCCCGGTCCTGTGGTCGGTGTTGGTCCAGGGAGCTTCCGGCCTGTAAGTTCAGGCGAATATACTGATAATTCTGAACTTTCGGCACCTGAAATCCCTTCGATTTCCAGTTCCTGCGATCGACGCTCCTCGAACCTCCGGATTTATTATCAAAATGTGCGTGGATTGAGGACCAAAATAGATGCTTTCTTCTTGTCTGTTTCCGAAGAAGAGTTTGATTTGATTGTCCTGACTGAAACATGGCTGGATGATCGCATTTTCTCAACGCAGCTTTTTGGACCTTCGTACGCCGTATACCGAAAGAGTAATAAGCATTGAGAAAAAAAATTGGAAGAACGAGCTAAACAAGAAAATACTAATAGAAAAATAAAATTTAAAAAAATTTAAATAAGACAAAAGGAAAAATAACAACGCTAAGAAAAATAGAAAAAATGCAAAATTTTTTTTCTTTTTTTATTAAAGAGATATTCAGCCAAAGGCTGGTTCATTTCTATGAATGCAAGAAATGGGAAATTCAGGAAAAATAATGAAAAATATCAAAAATATGAAAATATAAAAAAAAAATATGAAAAATAGAAAAAAAATAGAAAAAAATGCCAACCCGCTGTCTCCCGGGCAAAGGAGATACACCCAGAAAATGGAGCTACGTTCACGAAGAATACTCAGAATGCGATCGCCCGAGGAGGGTCCCCGAACTGGAGCTGGTCCTGGAACGGGCGTAAGAGCGAGCGGCCAGCGGCTGGTGGGCGAGGTGCAAGAGCGGGCCACCAGCCGGGTTCAACCCAAAGAGCTACCGCCACACGGAAACAGCAGCCATCGACATCACCGAAGAAACGCTGCGCCTACGAGGCGTGTTGTGACTGCCAGACGGCAGTCGTCCACACTCGTGGGTACCACTAGGCGCCGGATCATGTGGACACACGAAATGAACGAATTCGTGATCCGCGCCTATTACATCTGCACTGCTTTGAAGACGGACATGAGCGGTCGCCCTCGCATACTAACAATGTTCGAGGAAGCGTATCCAGAGTTCGTCGGGAGGCTTGATCAGAACGCGATGAACGCGAGGCGTAGAGCGATAGTACGCAACAACATGCTCTCCCAAACGCAAATCGACAAGATCAAGCAGCAGGTGCAGAGAGAAATAAGCTCCAGGAACAACAGAGCAAGCGATGTGTCGAGACGAAGTTCAGTACGGCTGAGCAATTCATTCGCGAGTGGGGCACGCGAATCAGCACCAGTGGAGGCCACAGTACAACAACCCCCTGAGCCGGAAGACCCACAGCCAGATCAACAACTACTACGCGATCTGGTCTTCCACTACAACGAGGCGATCTCACAGTTCCGCGACACGGACCCTTTGTCGCGCCCCAGGATCCCGAAGTTGCAGCATTCCCGCAGGCTGACAAGTGCAGTAAAGCTCATGAACGAGCACGTTCTTCCGCTGCACTTGGTTGATGCTGAGAACATGGAGGAGCTGCAACTGAAAGTTTACTGCGCTGCTGTGGCGACCGCCAAAAGTTTAGGATACCGTATTAGGCCAAGAGGCGGACTGCTCCAACATCTCCGTGAAAGGCGTGAGCCTCCATGGCGAAGGAGATTGGAGCAACGGATCCTAAACAAGCGCGCCGCAATTGGAAGACTGATGGCGTACAAAAGAGGCAGCAGATCGGCGAAATTATGTCGCCAAGTTGCTGTGATCGTGCGGCCTACTGAACTTCGCCAGCTGGGAGCTCACCAGCTGACGGAAAACTCGACACACTGGTACAGCAATTGAGCGTCCTAACAAAACGGCTGAAACGTTACTCTGACTCTGCAAAGCGCCAACAACAAAATCGGATGTTCAGAGATAACGAAAAGGCGTTCTACGACCACATTAGCGACGAGAAGCCCGACTACCGCGAAGGTTTGCCAGATATTAGCGATGTGACGAACTTCTGGGCTGGTATTTGGGAGACCCCAGTACAACATCGCGACGGGCAAATGTGGTTAAGACGGGAGGAGGAGAGTTGTGGTGAAATTGGAGAGATGCCAGCTATCATCGTCGAAGAGGACGATGTCCGCGAAGCCTCGCGGTACCTGAGGAACTGGGCAGCACCGGGCCCCGATGGTGTTCAGAACTTCTGGCACAAGAAGCTGACCGTCGCACATCAAAAGATAGCTGAGTGCTTCAACAAGGTGCTACGTGACCCACACAACCTCCCTGAATTCGCCACCCGTGGCGTCACATTCCTCCTCCCGAAAGACAGCAACACATTGAACCCATCAAAGTACAGGCCGATAACGTGCCTATCGAGTCTGTACAAGATATTAAGCAGCATCATAACCGCCAAAGTTTCTGCCCACTGCGAACAACATCACATCATCGCAGAAGAGCAGAAAGGATGCAGGAAGAATACGCATGGCTGCAAAGACCAGGCCATCATCGACGCAGCCATAGTCGGCCAGGCGGTTTACAACCAGCGGAACCTATGCATGGCCTACATCGATTACAGGAAGGCTTATGACTCCATTCCTCACTCGTTTCTCGTCCGGGTATTGGAGCTCTACAAAATTGATCCCGTCGTCGTTAGGTTCCTGCAGCATGCGATGAGGCAGTGGAGTACGTCTCTGCACCTCAGTGATGGGGAAAATGTGCATGCAGATACGTGCATTCCGCAGAGCCTAGTCCCCCTTTGGCATTCAGAAGCCCGGGGGCAGGTGAAAATTCTGGCTAGGTTCGCCTAGTTAAGAAGTGAGATAATTCTGCCAAAAAGAGAAAATAGAAAACAATTAAGAATATTCTAAAAAGCAGAAAAATAAAAAAACAAAAGAATAGGAAAAAAAAGGGTGGGTTATATCTGATATAACCCCAAGGTTGACGTGGAACCACCTTAGATTAATAATAATTTTTGTATTGATTAAATTTTTGAGAGAATGAAACAGTTTCCGAATCCAATTGGATTCAATATATTTGCCTTGTGAGTAAAAAAATTGTATAATGTCATGTAAGGTCAATTCATGCATTGTGATAGATTATGTGCTTCGTTACAAGTAAATTTAATAACAGTTTTTTTACGTTTGGAATGATGCCTAAAACAAAATATGTGAACGGAAGAATTATCAAACGATTATTTTATTTTACATTTCCCTCTGAAGTTTGCATCTCTCAAGTGTTCGTACTTCTCGAACCGCGAGTTTGCTTGATTTGATGAACTTCAGGTACACAGTTTCGATTTTTTGACATGTACGTCGACCGCATACTGTTTAAGCAATAGGCGTTATCGCAGCAAATGGTAATCAACATAATAATTGATAAATTGATAAATTGATAAATTGATAAATTGATAAATTGATAAATTGATAAATTAATAAATTGATAAATTGATAAATTGATAAATTGATAAATTGATAAATTGATAAATTGATAAATTGATAAATTGATAAATTGATAAATTGATAAATTGATAAATTGATAAATTGATAAATTGATAAATTGATAAATTGATAAATTGATAAATTGATAAATTGATAAATTGATAAATTGATAAATTGATAAATTGATAAATTGATAAATTGATAAATTGATAAATTGATAAATTGATAAATTGATAAATTGATAAATTGATAAATTGATAAATTGATAAATTGATAAATTGATAAATTGATAAATTGATAAATTGATAAATTGATAAATTGATAAATTGATAAATTGATAAATTGATAAATTGATAAATTGATAAATTGATAAATTGATAAATTGATAAATTGATAAATTGATAAATTGATAAATTGATAAATTGATAAATTGATAAATTGATAAATTGATAAATTGATAAATTGATAAATTGATAAATTGATAAATTGATAAATTGATAAATTGATAAATTGATAAATTGATAAATTGATAAATTGATAAATTGATAAATTGATAAATTGATAAATTGATAAATTGATAAATTGATAAATTGATAAATTGATAAATTGATAAATTGATATATTGATAAATTGATAAATTGATAAATTGATAAATTGATAAATTGATAAATTGATAAATTGATAAATTGATAAATTGATAAATTGATAAATTGATAAATTGATAAATTGATAAATTGATAAATTGATAAATTGATAAATTGATAAATTGATAAATTGATAAATTGATAAATTGATAAATTGATAAATTGATAAATTGATAAATTGATAAATTGATAAATGGATAAATGGATAAATTGATAAATTGATAAATTGATAAATTGATAAATTGATAAATTGATAAATTGATAAATTGATAAATTGATAAATTGATAAATTGATAAATTGATAAATTGATAAATTGATAAATTGATAAATTGATAAATTGATAAATTGATAAATTGATAAATTGATAAATTGATAAATTGATAAATTGATAAATTGATAAATTGATAAATTGATAAATTGATAAATTGATAAATTGATAAATTGATAAATTGATAAATTGATAAATTGATAAATTGATAAATTGATAAATTGATAAATTGATAAATTGATAAATTGATAAATTGATAAATTGATAAATTGATAAATTGATGAATTTATCAATATGATTCTAAAAAATCAAAATTTGGAAAAATAAAAAAATTGTAAAGAATTAAAAAGTTAAAAAAATACAAAAAATTGCAAATTTAGCAACTAAGATAGTAGTAGTAAATTTATGAATTTATCAATATTATCATAAAAATAGCAAAATTTCGAAAAATATAAAAAATTGTAAAGAACTTAAAAAAATGAGAAAAAAAACTAAAAGTAGCAATAAGAGTATAGGAAAAACATAGTGAATATGAAAAATACTAAAAGTATTAGAAATATGAAAAAAAAAACATTAGAAAAATTGAAATAGAAAAAAAAACAGCAAAATGGAAAAATAGGAAGATGTAGGGAAAACAAGACATATACAAAAATAAGAAAAATGGCTAAAATTATAGAAACCAGAAGAAATTTTAAGACTAATTGAAAAAATAGGAACATAATAAAAAAGGAAAAAATGAGAAAATTATGATGAAAGGAGGATTGAAAATTTGAAGAAAAAACACTTGGAAAAATTAATAAGAGGAATAGGAAAATATGCCAATACAGAAACATAGGAAAAATATGAGAAAGGAAAAGAAAGGAAAGGAAAATTTAAAAAATAGAATAAGTATGAAAAATATGAAAACATGAAAATATTAAAATACGAAAATATGACAACAATAATGCATAAAAATTTGAAAAATTGAAAAAAAAATTTAAAATGATAAATTGATAAATTTGAATAATTAATTTGTAACACTCGCATGATTATGATTTTTAAACATTAACTCCCTCGGAAAACGTCTTGAGTATGGAATCTATTAATTTTTGCCTTATACGTTTAAATTGATCATTAACCTTGACCGTGATAGAAATCGTGATGAAATCTCGAAGTGAAAACCAACAAATTTCAAAGATTTTGGCAGCTCTGAAAGAATTTCACAAACGTATGAAGGGCAATACGGAAAAATAGAACCCCCTGACAATTATGCGATGTGTTTCCCCTGCATCATTTCATATCCAGACCCAGGTCAAATAAATAAAAAAAATTGCCCTTTCCCGCTCATACCTGATATTGATTGGATGCTGGATTGGCTTGTCCCAATCCGTGTATTCGTTCCGCACAGCGGAGAAGATTTCGTTCAGGTGGAAATTGAAAGCATTCCGGACGTACGTTCGCAGGAGGCGATTGCGCTGTTCTTCCTCCAGGCCATACTTTTATGGAGGTGTTTTTTGTTGTTGTTGTGTGTATTCACGCATCACGAAGTGTTGTGTTTTTGTTACATCCGTTTCGTGTTCCCCCAGGACCGCATGAAACAAAACAGAACGGAAATAATCATTGTTGTTTAATATGGTTGAGATGAGGCTGGACGGGAGTGGGTTGCAAAGGGAATTCGAAATCGATTGGAGAATAGCGCGGAATAATGCGCTTTTTATGTTGACCGCATAAACTCACCTGAATGTCAGAAGCACTGAAATCGTTATAACTTTCGGTGGTCGTCATACCTAGCATTAGTTCGCTCGTTATGAACCCTTCTCCCGAGTGTTCCATCGCGAATTCCGGATCGAGCGAATCCTCCAACGGTAGGAATGGTCCCCAGGAGGGCATGAATCGCACAGCGGTCAGTCTTACACCCATTAGGGCCTCAAGAGGTTTATCGCGGAGACACTCAGTGATGTCATCGGTGGAAGGCTTGCGGCCTGATTTGCCTGCTGGCGGTTCTACCAAGTGGCAAGCCATCTGTTGGGAAACTTCGAGGCGGGTGGAGTCCGGATCCGGTATCAGCGCCCATGGGCTGAGCGCGGATCCACTTAGCAGAATTGCTCTGTTGATTAACCCTGGGGAGGGAGAACAAAAAATGTTTCCTTATGTTTCGAAATAGGTTTGTCGTAGATTAATTACCTTTTCCAGCCTTTGAGATCAGCACCATGTTCGCTAGGGCCGCCCCGGTGTCGTGGCCGACCAAAGTGATTCGTTTGGGATCACCGCCGAAAGAGGCGATATTGTCACGCACCCATTGAAGAGCGATGATGATATCCATTAAACCTAGATTGCCACCAGGACCCGGTGATGATGAGGCACGAGTTTTTAGAAAACCTGAAAAACACAAAAGTGATGCAATTAGTATCCATTGGTGTGATTAAAGTCTTTAAACCTCACAAAATTCTACAAATGGCGGCAACAAAAACCCATTATTTGTAGTATACACTGACGGGATACACAAGCGTCGGTAACGTGTGCTCCGAACTTCGATGCCTAGCTATCCGAGCGGACGCATCCGTGTATGATTACTCATGAATTTTAGAAGCCCTCCCATGATGATGGTCGATTCGAAATTCCAATTGATGAATTTAACATGAGCTGATCTCCCGTTGTTTCGGGTGGAACATTCGACCGAAAGCTAGCACAAGGTCTTCCCTTTCCTGGGAGAATGCATTGGAAAATTTTCAAAACATTTCGCCAAGCTTAGTACCAACCCCGACAATCGCGCTTCAAATTTTTATCCTGCTGACCACTGAATGGACAGGGATTGGGAGATGACTACACGAGTGTGTGTGTGTGTGTGTGTACGAGTTTCCTTTTTTTATTTCAATTGCGGATGGAAATCAAACACAAGCAAATATTTTTCGAAAACTCTCATGTCGATGGACGAGAAAGTGTTCCGATACGGGCACTCGCTGCCACTATATCAAAGAGAATTATTGAAAAAAGCAAAACCCAGGAATGAAGAATGGCTTCCAATGATAATCACATGTGTGGAACGACGACCGTGAACGAGCGGGCAAGGGGAAAAGGGGAAGAGAATATTCATTTTCCTGACCGTCCGGTAATCCTGCCGGAACGCTTTGTTCGGACCTTTTGCCGGGACCTGATTTATATCGGCCGATAATAGTAGCAGAGGAATCTCTTGCCATAATGGGGCATCACTTCTTGGGAATGTGTCCTTTGTCCGAGTGTGTAAATCAGCGGAAGAAAACCTTTCTTTTGTTCTGGCGCCATAAATCGCGTCATAAATTAGGGGGAATGCTCGTATGGATAGGAGGTTACATCGATAAATTCGGAGCGCGTGGTTTCATCGGATTTTATTACCGGAAAAACAACTAACCGTAAGCAGGAATAATTGAGAGTCCGTAGAGAGGTGCCTTCAAACTGGAGTAAACAAATTATGGCATAAATTATTGGTTTATTATTTTTAATTTGCAATAAACTTTCATTGAAATTGTTTGTGATAATTTCAAAATTTAGGATAAATCCTAAATGCGATAAGTGAAAAATATTTCTGCAACATAGTGGAGTTCATATGTTTTCTCTACTGTTTTAATTGAACTCATAAGACAAACATGTATTTGTGCTAATTGGCATACGACAGGTTGCAATGGTAAATATGAAGGTGAGTTAAAAGAATGAATTCAAAATGATTATAATTTTTACGAATTTAGGTTTAGGTTAGGTTTCTAGATATTATAACTAAAACCTTGCCAATTTAGAAACGGTACGCTCTCAATCGGATATAACTCAGAATCTGTTTGGTTTAGAATGAAATGTTATCATAAAAAAAAGTTCTATATTTATCTTTGCTTCAAGAAACAGTGTGGGTTTTGCGATTTTTATCCCACTCGAATGAAAATTCGAACTTTGAACTTGGTAAGTATAAGCGACTTTGGCACAAGCTGATGGTCAATCTCATCGGTTGCTCTTTCCGGTATCATTGAAGTAGCATTTTTAGTCATTTTCCCACTCTTCTGCAATTAAGCTTTGAATCCAATCAAAATGGATATCGATATGGAGGTTCTTATAGTCCAGGAAAGATGTATTATATAAATACAACCTATCATGAGATACAAAAGCAATCGGAATTCAAGTCTCCACGTATAACATGATAGTCTATGATTAAAAATTATAATGAGTATTGATAATGTGACCATGTTACAATCGCTATAAATCATTATGGCCGCATGGTAGTCTAGTCGCATGGAGCAATTCCAGATGAAATCGTCCTAAAAATGTAGATTTTAAAAACATGTACATTAGATTCGAATGAAAGTTTGTATTCCGTTTGGGTTGGAGGAATTATGAGTTTTCCACACCAAATGAGATTTTCTTGACTCAAGTGCAATTTTTGAAAAGGGCATATCGATTTTAGTAAGAAAAATCTTTTATAATTTATATTTCATTTTGTGTCTTAGAATCAGTTATAGAGTACCGTTATTTCGGATGCTTAGGGCATATGATGCAGAAAACAGATCTAAACTTTATGCACAGGTATTATTTGATTGACATTTTTAATAAATTAGTTCAATATGCTTTTAAGCTTTCTACTTTGGTACCTATTTGATTGAAAACATGAAAAAATCATCGAATAAAATGCTTTTCAAATGAAGCGAATAAGAATCAAACTTCGGACACTTACCAAGCCATCACAGTAAACTGTTAACGATGATGAGAACTGATGAAACACGGGAGAAAATTAAATATTTATGAACGGGCAAATTCTACGTACTCACGCTAAGGAAACGTCAAACACAAACGATAATGAGTAGTGTTGTAAGATTTCTGCCGATTATGTTATAATTCAAATGGGAATTAATCTAAAGAAGCAATTGTGACATTAATTTGATAGTTATATCATCAGTACATTAAGCATTCCTAGATATTAGAACAAAGTATCCGAAATATGATGTTGTGCGAATTGTGATTCAGAACGGTATTAATGTTAAAATCTGAAAAAATATACATCGAGAAAAAAAATGAGTACTCTTTTTTATTTACAAAAAAAAAAATTCAATTACAATATCAATATATTTTTCAATTGTTTTTAGATTTTTCATATAAAACAGTGAAAATATTTTTGACGAATTTTGTGGAACATCGATTTTTTATGAATTTTCGAAACCTTAAATTTTTGTATGTTAACAATCATTTTTAGCCACAAATTATGAATTTTGATATGATTCAAAATAAAAAAGCTCTTTATCAATATCCTTCTAAATGACGCCATTCTCGAGATATTCGAAACAAAAAAAAAAACATTTCTAATTTATAATCCTTCTCAATTTAATTTTTTTAAATTTATATATGTACTTTTTTTGTATAAAAAAGAAGCCATGTATAAAATTGAAAAAAAAGTCCAAGATGGTAAAACTATTTTTGAGGAACTTTGTGGAACATCGAATTTTGATGAATTTCCGAAACTTTGAATTTTTGTATGGTAACAATCATTTTAGCCACAAATTATGAAACTCTCTATGAAGCCCTTTTAATATGTTTGTCGTGTTATACCGTCATGTTCATAAAATCATATAAATTTGCTTATAATTTTCAACAACTTTTCCAAATACATCATTATGGTAAAAATATATGTTTAGGAGTTACGTTGAAACACATTTGAAGACATGTGGGTTTTAACAAAATGTTTTTCAACGTAACTCCTAAACTAACATTTTTACCATAATGATGTATTTGAAAAAGTTGTTGGAAGTTATAAGCAAATTCATAAAATCTCATGAACATGACGGTATAACACGACAAACATATTAAAGGAGCTTATTTACTATAAGAAGACATTAAATTAGAATTATTTTTTTAAATATCTCGAGAATGGCTGCATGCTGCAGAAGGAGATTGATAATGAGCTTTTTTGTTTCAAATCACATCAGGATTCATAATTTGTGGCTGAAAATGATTGTTCACATACAAAAATTCGATGTCCCACAAGGTTTGTCAAAAATAGTTTTATCATCTTGAACTTATTTTTTAAATTTTCTACATGACTTCTGTTTTATATGAAAAAATTTAAAAAAAATAAAAATATATATTTTAGATACAGGTCGGACTCGATTATCAGGAGTATTGATTTTTTTCACTCCGGATAATCGAACCATAAAAAAAAATTCTCTCGGTAAACGTAATATATTTATGATTTGCACTTATTTATTGAACGTCTTATCTAGCTTGGACCCGTTTATATGTTTGTGACTTTGTAACTTTGTAACTTTGTCTGTAGCGCTGTACCACTTTCAAATAAATTTGTTGACCGTTTAATCTGAAATTAGGAACACATCTTTATCTCTGGTATCATTATGAAACTGCGTATTCCATGATCTTGAAAATCCAAAATGGCGGCCGGTACAAAATGGCGGATTTGTACATATTTTCTAAAAATCCCATCAATATGGATGTCGAATAATAGGGCTTGACCAGAAGAACACAATTATGTATGGAAAATGTAAATCGAAATTAACACCATAATCCGATATCTGTTATGATAATTGAATCTGATATGGATATCAAAAGAAAGGGACCAGTGGAGCACTTTCATTTGATACCCATATTGATGGGGCATTGAAAAAATATGGCGCCATTTTGTGGTGGTGGCTATTTTGGATTTGAATTTTTCATAAATAACTGTGTTCTACTTGTCAGTCTCTTTCATTATTCATATTGATGGGGTTCTGAGAAAATATGTAACCCGCTATTTTGTAGTGGCCGCCGTCTTGGATTTACATTTTTCATAAATAACTAACTGTTCTACTAGTCAAGCCCTATTCATTTGATAGCCATATTGATGGGTTTGTGAACAAAAATATATATGGCGCCATCTTGTGGTGACGGCCATTTTGGATTTGAATTTTTCATAAATAACTGTGTTCTACTAGTTAAGCCCTTTCATTTGATACCCATACTGAGTATTCAATACGGAATTGTTATACAAATTATTCAAAATTACCGAAAATCAAAAATAAAATACTCCGGATAATCGAGTCTAAAATTCCGTACAATCGTATCCCGAATAATCGAGTATCCGGATAATCGAGTCCGACCTGTATTGCGAATTGAAGTTTTTTTTAAAGATAATAAAAAGAGTACTAATTTTTTTCTCAGTGTATATTTTTCCACGTTTTGACATCAATACTCTATAACTCTTTAAAAGACTCATAGTTTTTGAGATATAAATTATCAACGATTTCTCTTACTAAAATCGATATGCTCTTTTCAAAAGTTACGTTTGAGTCAAAAAAAAAACCCAATTGCTCTGGAGAACTCATATTTCCTCCAATCCAAACGGATTTTTTTCGGACCATCCTCAAATGAAAATGGGCACCCCGATGAAAAATTAACCGAAATTTTGAAATTTTTTCATGGTCCCTATGTTCAACAACAAACGAGCTCAGAAAGAAATGAGAGTATGTATGTGTGAGCTCACTCTCCTTTTTCTGCTAGAATTTTTTTTTGTTTTGTTGTTTTGTCTATGTTTGCTCAGAATGCCGTCGAAATAAGAAGTATTTCTCGAGCGCGTTGTACAGTTCTACGAACTGCACAGGAATATCGGCGAGAAATATACGGTACAACATTTTAAAAGCGAAAATGTTCGACTGTTCACCATATCATATGATCCCCATCAACTACAAGCAAGCAATGTAGTGGAATACCAGCCAAATTAGGGACGCAAAAGGTATTCGTCCTCTTTTTTGTACCATCAACAACATGGACTCTCTGAGCCAACGGGATGTCCCCAAAAGTTTAACTGTTCTTAACCGTACATCTGCAAAACATTGAAAATAGTCAGAATGAAGTTCCGAAAAAACAAGACCCCCGAAATACATTGAGAAACAGATTTCGACGCTGAAATTCTAATGCCGCTGGTTGATAAAAAGAATATTGCGGCAAATGTTTTGTTTTGGGTGACGAATGTTACTTCCCGTATTGAAGGACGCACATTCCCGGAAACGATGGATACTATCCAGTGCATATCCGAATATAAAATATAAGTTTGAACATAAGTTCTAACCGAAAGTGATGTTAAACATTGCCATTTCCGAGAGAGGTATTGGTTCACGTAATACAACTTATACAGTATCTTGAGAGTTTCAAACAAGAACTTGTGTTAATTGATAATTGTCAATTTTTAAGCCTGGTCCACCAAATAAGAAACTAAAAATACTGCTGAGCCCGAATCGCATTCCGTAACTCATGTCGATAATTTGAATGTAGAATAGTGATATGGATCTAGATTTCGAAATTACATTTTTTTCTACATTTCAAAACGACATTAATGACTCCGAATGGATTATGGAATATCCAGATTTTGAATTGAAATATTTATAGAATTATCCTAAATCGACCGGTGGTCAAAAACCGAACGCTGCGATATAAATCGATATAATGCTGCAACAAAAAATCCATGCATTCGAATGACGTTTTCTAACCAAACGATTATTGACATTGGTAGAGGAAAGACTGACATGTGTGCTGAATGCGTATTGCTTCGGTACACGTGAAGAATATTGTATAAAAATTATAAATTTAAAAGATGCGTTGACTGCGTAGAACACTACTCTACTTAATCATATAACAAATTAAATTGAGGCGGTATTGATTTCTCCCTCTTCCGAAACCTCCATTTCAATATCAAAAAGACCTGCGAAAAGAAACCAGTCTGTGAAGAATAATGATATTCAAATTTAGCTACATTCCTCCCAGCCACCAATCACTCCCTGCTTGCAAAACAAAAAGTCGATTTCTCTCTGCGCCCCAAATTAACCCATTTCACAGGATCCGCATGCTTGTAGGATCGGATGTTTCATTAAATCAGAATAATTCCGTACAATGGGAACCTTGGTCCGTATTCATCCTTTCCATGATTTCCACTTTCCTGTGCGTCCCGACACGGACAACAGACCGTACCCGCAAAGCTATACAAAATAACCGGATCTACAATCGGGAGCGATGCTAACGTCTTCTATGGTATCCTTCCCGCAGGCCAGGAGGGGCTCCATTTTGCTGCTATAATCGAATGTAATCTGACTAATCAACTATTTGCTCGAAAACAAGTCCCGACCCCAGCCGACTTGTGTCCCGAAGAAGACTGTTGACCCATCCGGGGCGAGGCCGCTTCCCATTTCTCCTCGCGAGAGCCCTCTATGTATGGAAACCAATATCCCCCCCAATAAGGATAAATAAACAATTTCGATCCATCGGATATCAAAACCAACACACAATAGAAGCAATAACCCATCGGCCAATGTTTATCCTTCTATTAGCAATCCCCGGACCCGGCTAAAGACACGAACCGAAAGCGTTTCTTCCAAACGGCCAAGCCGGCCCGGTCCCGTCCCGTCTTGCGCCGAGAATCATCGAGAAAACATTCCAGCCCGCAGAATGCCATGAGGTGGCATAAAAATGATTAATGGTTATCCGCTCGGCAGACGCTCGGACGGGGTTGTAGGACACGGGAAAAAGTTGATCGCTCCGGAAGTGATTCATGTGAGGATTCAAAAAATATTACTGTGCTGAAACTCACCGACGTGCGTGGTAATATTTTTGCGTGTACAGTTGGCACAGTAAGTGAACGTCTTTCACCCATCATGATCCGTTTGTTGGGAAATGGTTACCCTTTACCCCCATGCCCTGCTCGAGAGCGTCTCGAAAGGTTGAGATTTGTAATTGTTTTTCATCTGAACTTGAACACTTTACTGGAAAATGAGGCATTCTCTGGAATCAGCAATAATACGCAGTGTTTCTCTATGAAGGTTGAAAATTAGGACGGTTGCATCGAATGTAGAACATAACAAATTTCAAACCCAGTTTTCAAACTGCAGAGCAATATGCGAAATATAGCATTGGAAATGAAAAATATAGAAGGTTGCGCAAGAAAAAGCAAATTCAATGTTGTAACTTGTAGCGCATACAGTTATTATATCGCATTTCAAAATGTAGCGCGTAAAAAAAATGCTCATTAAACCAAAGTATTTTGAACACACGGAGGCACTTAGAAATTTGATTCCCATAAATCCCCCAATATTAACATTTCAATTTCAAACCTCAGCCATTCTTTAACAACAGGAACAACAACAACAATAACTTTAGGCCTTCATTTCAGTAGAATACAGCGGAACAAAACATCCAACCACCAATAATTCCACCAATGAAACCATGAAAGTCTGCCCTATCATATTCTCTTTATGTCTCTGGTAAGACGAAAGACTAAAAATAATAATTGACACAGGGTGAAATAAAATTTTAATCACCCTTTATATGTAAATATCAGCCAGAAAAAAAAACATTTTATGTATCTTCAGTTGAGATATTAAAATTGGAAAGTGAAAAATTATTCAAACCATATTCTGACGCTTTGATCAAATGTTTCCATTTGAACGAATTAAAATACTTTGAAGAAATCATAGGACACGACACACTGAAAAAGTTAAGAGCAGCAGTAGATACTTCTTATTTGAAAATAATTTTAGAAAACAAATTAATTATTCCTTGCAGGAAGACAACAATTAAACATTCGAGACGATCATCTAGACAGGCAATAGCAATTCAATTTGAAACATTTAGTGACAGGTGTCCACTTCCGGATACTTCATCAGTCCTGTCTAACCTAGTAGAAAACAAATTTGTTACCACTTTGGATTTTACATCAGAATTTCATCGAATCCCAATGTCTGAAAAACATGTAGAGAAAATAGAGAGCTTTTTCATTCAATAATGGATAATATAAATTCATTCGTTTACCCTTTGGCTCAAGGAAGAATATGTCATGTCTACGTATATGATATAATAATACTTGGAAAAACACTAAATGAACATTAAAAAAAATAAGAACGAACAATGTTGGAGACGTTAAGACAAGCTCATTAAAAAACTCAACCAGACAAGTCTGAATTTTTAAGGACCGAGGTCAAATTTCTAGGTTTCATTGTTTCAGATGAAAGTCTTAAAGCGAATGGCAAGAAAGTTGAATTTATTCGTAACTATCCTGAACCAAAAACTTTGGGAAATTTACGCGCATTTTTGGGACTCTCTGGATATTACAGGCGCTTTGTGAGACATTATGCTGAAATCGCAAAACCTATACAAAACATTCAAAAGGGGAGGATGGCCATCGTCAAATTCTGGAAAATCACAATCATCATTCTAGACGATGATATACGTAATTCATTCAATACTTTCAAAAAAATCTTCTAATGACATTTTAGCATTTCCAGATTTAAAAAAAAAAGGTTATTCTCACCACAGACACATCGGACAAGACGATAGGAGCTGTGATAACACAATTTCAGGATGGTGAGCGACCGCTAACATTCATTTCTCGAACTCTTTCAAGGACTGAAGAAAACTACGCGATGAATGAAAAAGAGATGCTTGGAGTTGTATGGGCCCCCACGAGCTAAGGAATTTCATCTACGAAGCAAAACTAAACTTGACTCAGATCTCCCACTCTTATTCACATTATCATCCAAAAAACAATGACGCAAAGCTAAAACGATGGAAGTCCTTCCTTGAGGAACACGATTATGAAATGTTCTAGAAACCTCGGAAATCCAGCGAAGTGGCTGACGCACTCTCACGCATCCAAATTAATTCACTGACCCCTACTCAGCACTCGGCAGAAGAAGATAACAGTTCCTATATAACCTCAACTGAGGCTCCCATTAACATTTTTAGGAACCAATTGATTTTTCAGATTGGACCCAATTCATCCTATGAATTCAATGTTGTTTTTAAAAAGTACAACATACCCATTTTCATTGAACCAAATTTTAAAATTATCTTTCGAAAACACAATCTACAATAATTTCTTAACCCAGGAATGTTGAACGGAATCATGACAAATGAATGAACTATGGGAACCATTCAGGAAAATTTACAAAACAAACAATAACTCGAAAGCACAATTTAGAAAAAGATCAAGGATGTGAATAGTTTTGCTCATCGCAATGCAAAAACTCACTACAGCTCATGAAGAAATGCTTTTTTTTTCCCAGGAATACATAAACTATTCCAGATATAAGAATTTGCAAAATTCGTGAAATGGAAAAAATATGAACGCCAACATGTTCATCTCATTCACCTCGATATATTTTGTTACAATGCCATTTTATTCTTTTATACAAATTTTCAAAATATTTTAAAATGAGACCATCAAGTCAAAGGCCACTTCTGACGTGAAGAAAGTTCTTTTAAAATTATTATATGATTAGGATTTTCTCGTACTAATTGTAATAGATAATGAGAGTTCTTTTACAGGGTCCTTCAGATTAAACGCTCACGCAACAATTTCTAATAACTTCTACAAAAGTGAACCGATTTTAATTTTTAAAAAACGAAAATAAAGCTTATTTCAGGACATTTTCGTTTTAAACGGTGAACAAAATTCTTCACGCACAACTCTAACATTACGACTTCGATGCTGTTGAAATCCGAATTATTTCTTCTTTAAGTTCCTCCAAATTTTGTGG